>NC_141599.1:61872197-61882197 GCF_047967505.1 Dipteris shenzhenensis
ATAGACATTATGGACAATGGGTCAACAAGGCCAATACAGTGAATAGTATGGAAGCATGGATTCAAGAATTCAGCCAATCGAGAACAGATGCTGAAGAAAGAGAGGAGTTTGCTCAAACTCTTCTGATAGAATTCAAGAATTGGAAAACAGATTCTGAAGAAGCAAAGGAATACAATACAGAATTTATGAATATATACTTGGAGGAATTGCCTGTAGATGTGATAAGAAAGGTCAGAGACAGAGTTTGGAAAGCAACAAAGCAGAAATAATGCAGAACAGTTCTTCCTTTTGGATGTATTAACATGCCAAGGCAACAAAATAAATTTTTGGCAACATTGCAACCACACATGTGTAAAGGAACATGCAGATGTTCTGGACCTCACTTCTAAGTAAGGCACAGGAAGAGAAGAGCATTTAGAATTCCATCAGAGTTCAGAGAATTGAGTGGATGATGTATATCGAAACAATACAGAGGTGAAGGCTTGGGGTCTTATTACACCAGACTTCAGGCATAGAGAGAACAAAGAGAGAAGACCCTTCAGCAACACAGAAGAGTTGATACAAGTACTCAGATTGGAAATCTGACTGAGGAAGCCACAGTTGATCAGGAGGCTCAAACAGAGGTTGCAGGTAGCAGCAATGTGGAATAGACATTATCACCTGAAGAACAGGATAGGATCAAAAATACTTTCTTTCGATTAATAGCATGGACAAGAATCCAACAACAGGTAGTGAGAAGACAATAGTTTAATCTTGTGCCAAAGAGGCAAGTTAGAAGGAGAATTTTACCACCACTAATTAATCCAGTAATGGCTCAACCACCTAATCCAGCAAACCTCAAAGTTAAATTTGCACATTTTGAGGGAAAATCCAAGAAGGAGGACCCTGATGCCCATGTAGCTCAGTTTGAGACAAAATGGGGTGCAAGTGGATTTAATGGGGTGTATGGACATGATGTGAAAATGCAGCAGTTTGCTGCCACATTGGAGGCCAAAGCTATGAATTGGTTTAGGCAGTATGGTATTGCTCACTTCAATACTACTCAGGCATTGCAGGAGGCATTTCTGGGGAGATTCAGAAAAGAAAAGACCCCCACAGATATCAGAACCAAGCTGCAAGGATTGAAACAGAAAAAATTTCTTGTTGAGGATTTTGCTCAGAAGTTTTTAGATCTAAATGGACGACTGGCTGCAAATGAGAGGCCCACCAATGAGACATTGGGGGAGTGGTTCTGTAAAGGACTCAGAAAATCTCTCAGGACATCAGTTGCAAGCCAAGATATTCCTGCAGGTGCGGGAGGATTCAATGCATTGGTAGGTGCTGCCAGAAGAGCAGAAAAGAGAATGGGGAAATACAAAGGGTCACCCTCTAAGAAGAAGAGCAAACACAAAAGTAAGAAGGACAAGAAGCATAGCAAGAAATCAGATTCTGATAGTGATTCAGATGAAGATTCTGATGATGAGTCAGACTCAGATGCAGTTAGGCAGTGAGAATTCAAATTCAGATTCTGAGGAGGAAGAAGATTCAGATTCTGATGATGAGGACAGAAAAAAGAGAAAGAAGAAAGGTAAGGGAAAAAGCAAGGAAAAGTCCAAAAAACACACGAAGTCCAAGAAGAAGACTTCAGAGGATCTGGGCAAGATGATTGCTGATACCCTGAAAACATGGGCATTTCATCAACCCAAGAAAGAAGTAGAAGATATTGTAATGCTTGTAGCATGACTAATCATGATGACAGTACCTGCTGGTACAGACATAAAAACAGAACAGAAGTAGTGCAACCACCAACTTCTGCAAATATTGTGCAAGCTGAGAGTAGTAGGGGACCAAGGGGACCACCAAAAAGATTCTAGCAAAGGAATTGGGGACCACCTGGCCCACAGGCTTGTGCATCATCATCATCAACACAGAATAGCTGCACTTATTGTGGAGGAGATCACAGACAGGGTCCTGATTGCCCACTTTGGTGCAAGCACAGAGAGGAAAGGGGAATACCAATTATAAGGTATGATAATCAAAGGCAAGCAACTGGCAAACAGCCAATTCAGTCAAACAGAATGCCACAGGCTAATGTAGTCATTGTGGATCAAATGGAACAGAAAACCATTATGGAGGAGATGAAAGTGGACCAGTCTGATTCAAAGGTGTTGCATGTGGAGTGTGACTGCTCTAAATGCATTCAAGTAGAGGAAGTACCTGAAGATCCACCTGAAGTTTTGGCTATCACAAGATCTGGAAAGCAATTCAGAAGTGATTTAGATGTTTCAGAATTATCTTTAACGGATCCCAGACTTTGGGAGGCACAACAGCAGTGCAGAAAGAAAGTGCTCAAACAAGTTCACAAGCTGAGGAACAAAGTATTAGAGCTTCAGGAAGAATCAGATCAGAAGAAAATGGAAGAGCAGATGGCTGACAAACATGTACAAGATCAAATCCAACAAAGTAAAGATATTTCTAGGATATTGGAGCATACAACAATCACATTAGATCAGTTGCTCAGTTTGGTCCCTGAATTCAGAAAGAATGTTCTGACAAAGTTTCTGGGGTCAGATCTGAATATAGAGAGGGGAAGCCAGATGAGGTTAATGTTGTCAAAGTAGAACCAGAAGATGTGGACTATCTAGTTCCCAAGATAGAATTTCAATTCAGCAAAGATTTCAACAATTCTTTTGGATGGAGGTTCAGGTGTGAACATATTACCAGAATTCCTGTATAGGAAGCTGAAACTACCCAGATTGGAGGAGGTGCCATTCCAACTAAAGATGGCTGATCAGAGGAGGATATAGCCATTGGGCATACTCTGAAGACAGGAAATAGTGGTGGCAGGTTTGTCTTACCTAGTGAATTTAGTGGTGCTTCAGATGGAGGAAAATCAGAGTTCATACCCTTTACTGTTAGGAAGACCATGGTTTAATCAGGCCAAGCTTAAAATGGATTGGGGAAAGAGTAGAGTTACACTCAGAAAAGGCAAAAAGAAAATCAGACTGAATATGGTTCCAACTACAATCTTACCAATTCATGCAAGGGCATTGCATGCTCAGGAAATTAGCATGGCAAATGAAATAGAGGAGGATGAAGAGGAAGCATTCCTCAGGGCCAATGAGTCAGTTATTCCAGTCTTTGACATAGATGTGGTAAGAATTGTGGAACAATACAAAGTGGAGAAAGACCAGAAGAAATCTGAACTAAAGGATCATTCAGAGAGCATGGAACAACCAGATTTGCAAGGAGCAGACCAATCAGATACAGATACTCTGAGTTCAGAACAGATGCAGAAAATGCATGTGCAACAAATTATACAAGTAGAGAAAGTGTTTGAGGAGCAAATGTCCAAAACAGCAAGGGTCAGACAAGATGAATTGCAGGATTTGAACTTGGGTTCGGAGGAAGAGCCTAGAATGGTCAAAATCAGTGTCCATGTGGAGGGTCAGTTCAGAGAACAACTAACTGAACTTCTCAAGGAATTCAAAGATATATTTGCATGGAAGTATACAGACATGAAGGGGGTAGATCCACAATTCTGTATGCATAGAATAAATCTGAAGAAAGATGCAGTTCTTGTAGTATCTCAGAGATACAGGATGAATCCAAATTATGCAAAACAGGTCAAGGAGGAGCTTGATAAGCTGCTCAGAGTTGGATTTATTTATCCCTTGGAAGCAGTGACATGGCTATCTCCTATAGTCATAGTTCCTAAGAAAAATGGCAAGTTGAGAATCTGTGTGGATTACAGAAAATTGAATGCAGCAACACAAACAGATCCTTTTCCATTGCCTTTTCAGGACAAATTGTTGGATGCAGTTGCTGGTCATCAAATGTATAGTTTCCTTGATGGATTCAGTGGATACAATCAGATCCTCATGGCTCCAGAGGACAGGGATAAAACAGCTTTTATAACAGAATGGGGAGTGTATGCCAGCAAGGTCATGACATTTGGCCTGAAGAATGCACCCCCAACCTTTCAGAAATACATTCAGAGGGTTTTTGCCCCATTTCTGACATCATTTATGAGAGTATTCCTCGATGACTTTAGTTTTTTTGGCAGAAAATCTGAACACATTGATCATCTAAAATTATGTTTTGAAAGGTGTAGAATGGCCAGGCTCAGTTTGAATCCTGCAAAGTGTGCATTTGCAGTCAGAAGAGGCATTCTATTAGGGCATGTCATTTCAGAGGAAGGCATGCAAGTAGATCCTCAAAAGGTGGAAGCGATTCAGAAAGCAAAAGCTCCAACAAATGTGAAAGAAGTAATGAGATTTGTGGGACAAATAAAATGGCACAACTGATATTTACCATACTTGTCTCATGTTTGTGCACCTTTAAGCACACTGGCAAAGAAAGAGGTCAAGTTTAAATGGTCAGAAGAGCATGAAAAGGCATTCAAAATTCTGAAAAAAATGTTGCAGATTTCACCAATAGTACAACCACCAGATTGGACTCTGTCATTTCATGTGTTTGTGGATGCTTCTGATATTTCAGTAGGAGCAGCATTGATGCAATCTTGAAAAGAATACAGGATGGTACAGACCAGTATATTATGCAAGCAAACTCATGTCAGCAGCAGAAAGAAATTACTCAGTAACAGAAAAGGAGTGTCTGAGTATGATTTTTGCTTTGAAGAAGTTCAGACATTACTTGCTGTGTAATGTGGTCATTATCCATGTAGACCATCAAGCATTAATTTATTTGGTCAATAAATCAGAGCTAGTTGGCAGACTGGCAAGATGGGTCTTACTTTTGCAGGAGTTTTATTACTCAGTGGTACATAGACCTGGAAGACAGCATGCAATAGCAGATTATCTCAGTAGATTGGAAATTGGGGAACCACCAACAGGAATAGACCATCTTCCTTCGAGGCATAACCTTGGAATGTGCATCTTCCTTTAGCCTGCACACCATCTTCCTTCTGAGCATACATCATATCACAATGCACCATCGCATCAAAGACATGATGTCCATCCTCCATGCTCCTACATTTTGCATACATGCCCAACAAAATGGTTCCAACAAATACATCTGACTCACATCCACGATTCACTACATGGGAATGGATATAGCAATGCCTTTCTCTAGGCACACTGTTTTCACATAGCTTCCATCCACTTTATCCCATTGTTGCAACAATAAAGGTTCAATCATTTGGTTGAACCCCTTTTTTGGTGCAATGAAAGTGTTACCTAAACATACATGTATGTCATAGTATCTCTTCCCTATTTGAGAGTGTATGTCTATGACTTTCTCCTAGGGCCCTATTTTGCAATATCCCCATGAGTTTCTATCCCCACATCCAAGTGTTGCCAGGCTACTGCAAGCCCAATGTACCATAGTGAGCATGAACCACGTCCATGCACTTACAATTTTGGTTTTTTCAGAAGGCTTGCAATAGCCCTTGATCAGGTGTCAGCTTTGAATTTGCCACTAGCCACAAGAATCTTTGAATTGTAAATTGGAAGCTTTTATGTCACACCCATGCAGAAATTTGTGGATGACCCACTCTTTACTTAGTAAAAGTATGCAAATACTACTCGAGTATTTTGCCTCTCTAGCTCCAACGCTCATTTGGATATTTCAATGCTCTTTATGACTAATTTAATACCCATGGAATAACTATCAGGGACTTTTTCTGCATAAAGTGTCTCCCTTTGTGGCTGTTATTTCAGAGGCTCAAGAACTTTAGATATATATATCCAAAAAGAGTTTGGTTTGTAGCTCTTCTAACAATTAAAGACTGACTTGGATCCAAGCAATTCATACCGTACAATAGCAAGCTTGCTGGCTTCTTGGAATATTCACTATGTCAGGATGGATAGTCTTGTTAGAAATCCACATTTCAACTATTTGATATTCCTGGAACCTCCAAAAGAAGTTTGGCATTCTTGTAGTTCTTTTCTAAAATATTAACTTGGATCTAAGCCATCTCTTCTCTGCAGCAAGGCATGCTTTATATTCTAGCTTTATGGCATATTCTACAAGCTTGATACCTTGAAGACGAAGAAGGAGTCCGGATAGAATCCGAGAGTTCTTCAAAAGTAAACAATTCTTGTTGACGGGAACTCAGATCAGGTTCACGAATTCCTGGATGATTTCCTCACCCACGAACATGAGACCTATTATGTGAGCAATGTGAGCTGCGTCTTGTAGCAGGATCATATGCAGCAGGTATTAGTGGTAGAGGAGCATCATCTTCATCAGAATCAGAAGATATTTCAACATCCACATGGAAGGGGCGTCGTGGAAGAGGATGATTCATGAAACTGTAAAAAGTATGTGTGTACATATATATATGTATGTATGTATAAAATCAAGATATATAACTTTCTTTGTTTTTTTTGGCGCAAGTTTGCTATGTTTAAAGCTAGGGCATACACTGTTGTAAATTGTGTGGCCTATACTGACGTTGGCACCTTTGCTAGATGGCTGATTCAATGGCTTGCATGCCTTTTTCTCCCAAGATAGATATGCAACCCTCTCGGCTCAATTCTAAATGGTTGTAGTGATGACCATCTTGTTGGAATCTCCATTGTTACCCAACACAGTGTCTCATTCCTTGTGTTGATAGATGGTTCTATGATGGTGATACCTCATGGTGCTCCTATTGTGCTACATATATCCTAGATCCTCTGGAACAAGCAATGCAGGATGTGGAGAGCGATGATATTTGTTAAAAAGGATGTGGAAAAGCCTTGTTTGAGAATACAATTATAGAAACCACCCTTGATTTTGAGTATTTCATGCACTTTCTTTAAGGATGTGCCCTCATCTGCCTACATGCCATGAAAAGCGATTGAAGTAGAAGCAGGAAAAACTCCCCAACCAAATTCTGCTTGATAGATAGAAAATCCTTGTATGGTGGAGAGAAATGCTAGACTTCAAGACCAAATTCTTCTCATTTTAGAAGACATGAGCTTTGTTAAGCTAAGGTAGGGCAGCCCACCTATCCAAATATGCAATGAGAATTTAAACTTTCGGAAGGAGTATCCTAGGATTTGAAATGTCAATTTTGTACAATGGATTACAGAGTTCGAAAGACTGTATGTGCATCTTCCAAACTCTCCTGCATCTATTCGAGACATTTAGAGAAACCATGACAAAAAAAAAAAATGTTGCTTTTACTGCTCTTATGTGCCTCTCTCACCCTTTCTTCTCATCCCATGTGATATGAAGAAGAGAAGAAGAAAAGCGTGTTTGAGAATCTGAAATGCATGCAATGCCTTGACTTCAAGTTTCGCGCATGGGGCATTTGAGCAGCTGACATGGGTGTCCAGCGTCCAGGCATTAGATTCAAGTGACATTCACAAAGCTTTCTTCTGCCTTTGCTACACATTTTATACATGTGAAGTTTATTTGCATGTAATCTTCCACTCACTTACGACATGACATATTGCTCATGCGAGGCAGAATGAATACAATACTTTACCCTAGCAGTGAGGCATTATATCAAAGATAGAGGATGAGTCACCAAGATAGGGTTTTAGGGTTTAGGGTTTAGGGTTTAGGGTTTTAGGGTTTAGGGTTTAGGGTTTTAGGGTTTAGGGTTTAGGGTTTAGGGTTTAGGATGTCGAAGAGCGATGATATTTGTTAAAAAGGATGTGGAAAAGCCTTGTTTGAGAATACAATTATAGAAACCACCCTTGATTTTGAGTATTTCATGCACTTTCTTTAAGGATGTGCCCTCATCTGCCTACATGCCATGAAAAGCGATTGAAGTAGAAGCAGGAAAAACTCCCCAACCAAATTCTGCTTGATATAGATAGAAAATCCTTGTATGGTGGAGAGAAATGCTAGACTTCAAGACCAAATTCTTCTCATTTTAGAAGACATGAGCTTTGTTAAGCTAAGGTAGGGCAGCCCACCTATCCAAATATGCAATGAGAATTTAAACTTTCGGAAGGAGTATCCTAGGATTTGAAATGTCAATTTTGTACAATGGATTACAGAGTTCGAAAGACTGTATGTGCATCTTCCAAACTCTCCTGCATCTATTCGAGACATTTAGAGAAACCATGACAAAAAAAAAAAATGTTGCTTTTACTGCTCTTATGTGCCTCTCTCACCCTTTCTTCTCATCCCATGTGATATGAAGAAGAGAAGAAGAAAAGCGTGTTTGAGAATCTGAAATGCATGCAATGCCTTGACTTCAAGTTTCGCGCATGGGGCATTTGAGAAGCTGACATGGGTGTCCAGCATCCAGGCATTAGATTCAAGTGACATTCACAAAGCTTTCTTCTGCCTTTGCTACACATTTTATACATGTGAAGTTTATTTGCATGTAATCTTCCACTCACTTACGACATGACATATTGCTCATGCGAGGCAGAATGAATACAATACTTTACCCTAGCAGTGAGGCATTATATCAAAGATAGAGGATGAGTCACCAAGCTTGGAGCTATCAATCATAGGCTAGAATCCACACGATACTGAATGTAGGAATCGCATGTACCAGCCCGGAGGCAGACCGATGATTCGGCCAACCAGTCTGGGAGAGAACGAGAAACGTAGAATCTCGACCCATGCAGTAGTTGGTGTCCACCAAAACTCCATATGCAGTCTCCACATGGCCGTGACTAGACCTAACCCATGCTTATGTTTGCTTCAGTCCAACAATGCTTATGTTGCCATTGCACTATTGAGTACAAGCTTGAGCCCAATTCCTGGTGAGGTCTAGTGCCATGAAGTACAGGAGTGCATACAAGTCAAGCGCAACTGTCCAAGAAGGCTGATTTACATACACTTCTTGAATCGAAGATAGTTCATAAGCTACTTCCAAGCTACCTATACAAAAAGGAAGATGGGTCAAACTAGAGATTTGGAAAAGGTTCAAGGGCAATCCTAGCTTCGCCTAATGCATTCACCCTCCCGTAATCTATAGGCAATGAAGGGAGAGGAACTTCTAGAGGATGGGAACGAAAAGAGGGGAGAAAGAGGGCTGGGGCAGGTTACGAAAAGAGGAACTTCTAGAGGATGACAAAGAGTGTTGAAGGAAGCTTGAGGCGGAGGCGGAGGCAGGCTGCAGGTTGCCTTGCTAGAGAGTGCCTGCAATGGTGGGAAAGCATAGACGCGTGAGGGAATACACTGTATGCCCTATTCACTTATGTCTTGTTCACTCAGGCTTTGTGGATTAGTAGAAATAGCAAAAGTCCACAAAATTTCAGTCGCTAGTACAGCTCGTGGTTCCACGGTCTAGGCGATCCTTTTGTCTAAGCTAAGAGGTCATGAGCTCTAATCCTGCTTGCCCCTACTCGTTAATATAAATATAATTATTAATAAACTTTGCCTTGTCTCCCCTCTTTTTTCTTTTCACACATCTCTCCTTCGTCCCTCTTTTCACACATCTCGAGCCTCGTCTCCCCTCTTTTTGCTTTTCACACATCTCTCCTTCGTCCCTCTTTTCACACATCTCCCCTTTGCCCGAGCCTCATCTCCTCTTTTCACACATCTCCCCTTTGCCGGAGCCTCATCTCCTCTTTCCACACATCTCGCCTTTGCCCAGCCTCATCTCCTCTTTTCGCACATCTCCCCTTTGCCCGAGCCTCATCTCCCCTTTACAACGCCCCACTTTTCACACATCTCCCCTTTGCCCGAGCCTCATCTCCCCTTTACAACGCCCTCGGATACTTCCATCCGAATAGAGGGGGGTAGATATTTGCGGCGTCATAAATATCTATAGCATTTCGATGGAATCAATGATTGAATGGTTGGTGAAACAAATCCCTTCACACCAAGTTTCACGGGAATTTATTATCTTTTGATTCCTAGTCACCATCTTTCAATTCCTGCCGGAGTCATATCTGCACAACCCATTCAGGAAGGGGGGTTGACATGAGAGTCGAAGTATGGGATATTCATTATATCAAATATGTATGGGGCGTGGCCAAGTGGTAAGGCAGCGGGTTTTGGTCCCCTCATTCGGAGGTTCGAATCCTTCCATCCCAGATCTTGATGCATAAGTAGATACACCCCATCTCCTTTTCTGTGATCTTTTTTTTTCCTTCTTTTG
>NC_141599.1:61887197-61947197 GCF_047967505.1 Dipteris shenzhenensis
CGCATGTACCAGCCCGGAGGCAGACCGATGATTCGGCCAACCAGTCTGGGAGAGAACGAGAAACGTAGAATCTCGACCCATGCAGTAGTTGGTGTCCACCAAAACTCCATATGCAGTCTCCACATGGCCGTGACTAGACCTAACCCATGCTTAGGTTTGCTTCAGTCCAACAATGCTTATGTTGCCATTGCACTATTGAGTACAAGCTTGAGCCCAATTCCTGGTGAGGTCTAGTGCCATGAAGTACAGGAGTGCATACAAGTCAAGCGCAACTGTCCAAGAAGGCTGATTTACATACACTTCTTGAATCGAAGATAGTTCATAAGCTACTTCCAAGCTACCTATACAAAAAGGAAGATGGGTCAAACTAGAGATTTGGAAAAGGTTCAAGGGCAATCCTAGCTTCGCCTAATGCATTCACCCTCCCGTAATCTATAGGCAATGAAGGGAGAGGAACTTCTAGAGGATGGGAACGAAAAGAGGGGAGAAAGAGGGCTGGGGCAGGTTACGAAAAGAGGAACTTCTAGAGGATGACAAAGAGTGTTGAAGGAAGCTTGAGGCGGAGGCGGAGGCAGGCTGCAGGTTGCCTTGCTAGAGAGTGCTTGCAATGGTGGGAAAGCATAGACGCGTGAGGGAATACACTGTATGCCCTATTCACTTATGTCTTGTTCACTCAGGCTTTGTGGATTAGTAGAAATAGCAAAAGTCCACAAAATTTCAGTCGCTAGTACAGCTCGTGGTTCCACGGTCTAGGCGATCCTTTTGTCTAAGCTAAGAGGTCATGAGCTCTAATCCTGCTTGCCCCTACTCGTTAATATAAATATAATTATTAATAAACTTTGCCTTGTCTCCCCTCTTTTTTCTTTTCACACATCTCTCCTTCGTCCCTCTTTTCACACATCTCGAGCCTCGTCTCCCCTCTTTTTGCTTTTCACACATCTCTCCTTCGTCCCTCTTTTCACACATCTCCCCTTTGCCCGAGCCTCATCTCCTCTTTTCACACATCTCCCCTTTGCCGGAGCCTCATCTCCTCTTTCCACACATCTCGCCTTTGCCCAGCCTCATCTCCTCTTTTCGCACATCTCCCCTTTGCCCGAGCCTCATCTCCCCTTTACAATGCCCCACTTTTCACACATCTCCCCTTTGCCCGAGCCTCATCTCCCCTTTACAACGCCCTCGGATACTTCCATCCGAATAGAGGGGGGTAGATATTTGCGGCGTCATAAATATCTATAGCATTTCGATGGAATCAATGATTGAATGGTTGGTGAAACAAATCCCTTCACACCAAGTTTCACGGGAATTTATTATCTTTTGATTCCTAGTCACCATCTTTCAATTCCTGCCGGAGTCATATCTGCACAACCCATTCAGGAAGGGGGGTTGACATGAGAGTCGAAGTATGGGATATTCATTATATCAAATATGTATGGGGCGTGGCCAAGTGGTAAGGCAGCGGGTTTTGGTCCCCTCATTCGGAGGTTCGAATCCTTCCATCCCAGATCTTGATGCATAAGTAGATACACCCCATCTCCTTTTCTGTGATCTTTTTTTTTCCTTCTTTTGTGGGAGAGTCAGGAATGTTCTAAATTGGGACGGACTGTCCTCCCACGTATTGATGGATCGTCCAGTTCATGTTACGACGATGAGCCGGATATAGCAATAGATCCCGGGGCAAAAAACAATGTTAAGAATAATTCATGAAATTAGCCTATTGGATGTATGCCTTCCATTTACGTCCCTCTTTTCCCTTCCCCTATCACACATTGCCATCAAATATTTTGCACCTTCCTTTCTTTAATGAATAATTCACTAAACCCATCTTATACATAACCTCATGAACTCATTATAAAATACGTTTATCCAACACCTCTATTCAACAATAAAGAGTAATACACCTTAGAAAAATTCAGGTTTGATTGGTTTAGGAATCACAAAAGCACACCCTCGAAGACAAGTTTCAACCACCAAAATATACGCTGATTTTGTAACATTCTTAGCTCTCAAAACCTTTACATATGAAGACAAGTAAGCACACCCTCGAAGACAAGTTTCAACCACCAAAATATACCAACACCCCATCTTAATCCAATGAGCTGATTTTGTACTATATGGATCATTTCTAACATTCTTAGCTCTCAAAACCATTACATATGAAGAAAATTTTAATTTTGTACTATGTGGACCACAATTTCGAACATTCTTAGCTCTAAAAACCTTTACATATGGAGAAAATTTTCTCAATACATTGACTTCAAGTTTTCATCCTGAGAGCAAGACACAATGGGAAAATCACAATGTGAAGGAACACAATCTTTCTTATCATAAATAAAGGCATACACCTTTGCAAATTAAAAAAAAAAGAACTCAAAATGAAGCATGACTTGTCACAATAATGAAAACAAATATATAAGAGCGTAATGGACGAAACGTTTTTCAAAGCATCAACGTATGCTCAGGAGAGTCTTACTTGCTTTTTCTAATATAAAACCCATAATACAAAACCAAAATTTAAATAAAAACAAGAAGACCTCATGAATGATGTTCTAATATGAAGAACACACTTAAGAGATGTTCAAAAGCCCATAAGAGTAAGTAAGACAAAGCCAATGAGCAGCCATGACTCCCTTCCATCCATTCATAACACTATGCCTCTTGTGCTTCTTATTGCACTAGATAGTCTTCTACTTCAATTCCGTATATGACTCCTCTAAACTAGAAAACCCCAATAAAGCAAGACATTTCCCTGATATCTTTCAATGTGCATCACAATGATGAATTGGACCTTGAGATTAACCATCTAGTAGCCGATTCCCTCTGAAGTTTCCCTCAGGATAACTGGAGCTCATTGCGCAGTTTTATCGAGTAAAGCGAATGATTAGAGGCATCGGGGGGTGTAACACCCTCGACCTATTCTCAAACCCTAAATAGGTAAGTGGACGAGGTTGCTCTGTTGAACCCCGGTGCAGAATGGGAGCTCCAAGTGGGCCATTTTTGGTACATTTATCTACAAAATACATGCTGCACTCATGAGATTCCCCCAATGGGCAATCCGCACATCCCACCAACTAAACCATATGTCCATTGAAGGAATGTCGACCTCACGAACATGTCCTGCATGCCACCACTTTTGAATGAGCTTTGCTTGGTTGGTAGCTTCTTGCTTTGTCTTACATAATCTCCCATTCTTACACATGGTGATATGCTCATTCCTCATATCCTCTTTGACGAATTTCTTTGTATGCTTATGCAAGCTTTGTTCCCAATGGAAGAGACATGAGCACTCTCTCCCAACAATTATATTGTTTGGACCCCCATTGAAAATAGTTCTCATAGCTATCGAATTTGCTCGAGCTTCATCAGACATGAAACCATGAAAATCCGCAGGGGGATACCCACATTGTTTCATTGTGGTATTCAACATCTCCCAAAATAGGATTTGGCTTTCAGCATCTTCATCTTTCATCTCACATGTGACGATGGTCATTAATTCCTGCACACTAGTAATTAAATATTATACCACAACTCTCTTGATGATAGCAACATGGATACATAAGGATGGAGGGAAGTTATACCTAGGATCATAAACATGACATGCCATTGTGCTCCACCCATGCAAAGAGCATCACTAATCGCATGATGCCTTGCATACATAGGTTCATCAAGGAGCTCATCATCACTCACTCGATGGGTGTGATCAAATTGTACCCATGAATTCCTCAAATCACCATTTCCTGCTCTTCTCATGCGATTGACAAGATCCACACCAGATGCTGGACCATTGGTTGACATTTTAAAAACAAAACATTTTTCATCTGGCAAGCCTTGCGCTGGAAAACGACTTCCATGGAAGAATGAATACATCGACCTTTTCTTTAGTAAACACTTATTTCATTAATTTTGGACTTGTCAATGTACAAATTCATTTTTACATATACTTTTGGACTAGTTTTCAGATAAAATTTAAGAAAAACCCAATCTTCAAAGCACATATAAAAACATAAAAACAAGCATTTTTATATATTTTTTTTAAGGACATGAAACTAAAATTATAAAATTTAACGCAGCCTAGATAAGTTACATGAAAAAATAAGATTCGGTTGTTGTAAACTCTCTTAATATTTAATGGTGTTAATAAACACCTTCAAAAGTTAAGCCTGAGATTTTCAAGACTACAGCCATTCAATTTTTCCTCTAGATGTTTCCTCTAGATGCTCCACCACGTTATCAATAAATGCCTTAATGATAGATGACATAAATACATATAGATGCAAGTCTGTATATGTGGACAATGAGGTTTCACCACCTCTCAAATTAAAAATTTGAGCAAGGAGCAAAAAGCAGTTATATCCGACTCTCCACCCACAACTGTGGTTATCATTCTGCTTCGCTGCAGGGCATGTTACATACTCTATTTGATCTTCCAAGTCACCCTCCATTTGCATAAGTGCATCTATAGCACCTACCAACTTTCGAGCAGATCTACACATCAAAATAGAAAACATAAATGAATGTGCGCATTGCATAGGATGCATCTCATTGACATAATTATGACACAAGTAGGTTATACTTACTCTGACACACTGCCATGGATAGATGCTATTGAATTGACAAAGAAGCATTGCGTGGCTAAGATGTCCACAATTACCAAGCTCCAATGCAAGCTGCATTATCAATTAAGAATAATTATTATTTGATATAATCCTCCACAATGTAAGAGATAAGCTAGGTAGGGATTGATACTCACTCCTTGTGATATGCGGTAAAGATAACTCATGCCGCAGTCAAATC
This sequence comes from Dipteris shenzhenensis, assembly GCF_047967505.1. NCBI lineage: Eukaryota > Viridiplantae > Streptophyta > Polypodiopsida > Gleicheniales > Dipteridaceae > Dipteris > Dipteris shenzhenensis. Next base: position 61,891,989 of record NC_141599.1, read on the forward strand.
AATAGGTTGCAACCACTTAAAAACATCATCTATGGTCTTCTGCTTATTGCTAAGTACACTAGAAACAAGAGGATCGACCATATATGCACATCTTTGTATATATAGCGGAAGCTGTTGTAAAACCATACTGCAATAAAAAGAAAAGAATATTAGTTCATTTGATCCAATGGAAATACAAAAGCATAAAGTCAGTAAAAAGTTTGTGTCAAACCTGAGGATGGCTATTATGACCTTGTCATTGACCTCTTTCTTGAAGTTTATGAGGATTGAAATGTCCTCTTCATCGAATATAAAAGTAAGAGGTTGTTCTCGAACTTGAAACCTAACTTGAAATGACTTCTCCATTTGCTGCAATGTATGATTATTTTCTAGAGTCATCCGACGGATAGCCAGAGCAGCTTTGCTTTCTTGAGATGAGTATGTCCTCCTCATCCTCCTCCTCTCCCTTCTCCTATAAAAGGATAAAATAATTATGAGATTCAAAATTTTAAATTAATTATAAATTTAAAAAGACCTTTAAATGAATAAAGAAAATTAAACATAAGTTTTCATACCTCTACATATCTTCGTGGTCTTTTTATGTAACCTTCAGTCAGTGTCATATCCATCTTCTTCTACTTCCTTGCTATCGCTGGTGTCCTCACTATTATATCCAGAGCTTTGATCATTTTCATCATCTTTCTTGCTCTCATCATACATGATCATCTCTATGTCATCCTCTTCATGTGAGATCGGACCTTTCTTATCAAACTTTATTGTGAGAGAAGCCACGGTATCAAGGTATTCCAAGCAAGCAGGGCTCTCAATAATATTTACATTGTGTCCTTTTCTGATAAGAGCTTCAAACAGATGTCCCATTCGGCACAATGTGACTTCCCATCCGAATGGTAGCAAAAATTCCATCATACTAATTAAAAGATCAGCACTTTTTGCTGGCCTTTCATAGTGATTTACGTTGCGATGGAGGGGACTTGGAGCTTCATGCTCTTCTAGCAGTAGTTGCAATCTCTTTGCATTCCCTCTTATATTGTTTTGTAAGGAGTGATCATTGTAAGGGCTCTTCATGCACAAGAAAAAGGTTTCTAGACTCTGTATCTTGAGACCGCATTCTCTCTTGTCCCTTTTTCTTGAGTATATCCCATTGTAAATCTTGAGCTCATTGCCATATTGTTTTTCTAGGGTAGCAGACATTTGTTCCTTGTCATCTTTATCAGCAAATATGACTATATTACATTGTCCCACTCTACCAATGGTGGTATGTAATATTCTGTCAAGGAGTTGACGGATGTCATCCAGTGATATTTCATAGACAAAGAAAAGCTGAGGTCTCTCCCAAGCAGTGTCGTCGGACAAAAAATCATTCAATGAAACTCCCTTGCACTCAACACTCTTTCCAGACTCTGAAATGATTTCATGTATGAAATAAAAGCCCTTGTTCAAAGTTTTTTCTTTTCTGAGAGTGTGGTTATTGATGACCTTTTGTGCATATGCATACACATTTTCTGGAATGTCACTTCTCATAGAGGGAGTAATTTCAGATCCATCATCTTCTACCTTCACCCATTTATGCGCCCAAGCCTTTTGTTTAGCTGACGGTAAAGCTGATGCCATCTGCCTCACAATGTTATGCTCAATTTTACATTGGCTAATTGGAATATTTTTTTCTCCCAATAAATATTCAATTGCACTCTTTACTGCATCACGCTTGACCTGTTGGATGATGCAATCTTCCATGCAATGATCTTTATCCTTTTTGCCAAAAAACCATTCTTTGGACATTAATTTCTCTGCAGCAAGACTTGCGTATTTGTCTGGTAGGTTTCTTAAAGGCCTCCACATCTGAGCTGTCATCTCTTTTTTCTCAATCTTCTTTGCCTTCTCTTTAATCAATGATGGAGCCTCATATATGACATCTCCTTTCTCACATGCAAGACACACGTCTTTGATCTGATGAAAAACTTCATCACTACGGAAAAGTATGCTTGTGTAGTCTTGATACCTATCCCTTACTGTCTTGAAGCTTGTAATCACCTCTGCTCTTTCCTGCTTTCCCCTTGGTACAATGGCACTCAAGCATGTGTAGAAGTCAACAAGATTATCCGCTTCCACTTTAGTTGCAGTTCTTTTGAGAGTGGTCAAAGGAGAATTAAAAGTTTTCCATATGGTCCTAGCTTTGAGCAACATCTCTGAAGTGGAGGTGATTTTTCGTAGTGCATAAATGTCATGATTAAGTCTTTCCGACTCAATCAAATATTTTTTCTCGTTCTTGAAGATACAGATGCATGCAGAATAGTAGTGAAATTGAGGCACACTCGCGAAGGTTTGATAAGTAATTTCTCCTTTCTTGTATGCATCTCTAGAGCACTCATTACAAGCATAGGCATAGTGCTGACCATCTATTGCCTCAAATGTACAATGAGCTAAGAAATTTCTCTTGGCATCCCTTATATGTCATTCTGGATCATTCACTGAACTCTGTCCTTCTTGAAGTGAGGGAACTTGTTTTCCGAGGAACTTAGTGAATTGCATCTCAAAATCTATAGGCTGACAGAAATTGATGGATTAACTATAATCTCCCATGACTGGCCAAAATGTTCTTGGACGGAGTACCAAATTAGAAACAACTGGTTTTTTTCCATCAATCAAAGCCTGAAAAATCTTTTCAGCATAGGCTGTATCTAAGGTCCTGCTGTTGGTGAAGACACTTGCTTTGACCACTGTTGAAGCATGTATAACTTGAGTCTTCTGGCCCCATATATATCCTGGATCCTCATCTGTCACAGCCTTATTCAAGCGAAGATTTAGGTTCTTCATTGATAACATTTCTGCTTCTAGATCTGACTCCATTTCAAGACCCTCCGCATCCTCTTCATGTTCTTCCTCTTCTCTTCTTTACCCTTTCTTTGTATATGAACGACCTCTTTTTCCAGTTATAGGACTTGGAACTGTAGCTCGTGAAGTACTTGCCTTTTGCATTTGACGTAGGTTTATTTTTTAGGGGCTCAATGTGAACTGCTTTAGATCACCCTACTTCTTCTTCTATTGCCTCAACTTCAGCTATACTTAAGGGCTTCACTTGTTCTGTTATTCCATCAACTTCATGAGTTACACCATCTAAGTGAGTAATACCATGAACAAGAGATGTGTGTGCATGTCCTGTCTTATCTGATGCATGTCGTGTCTCACTCAATTCAATTTCTGTCTGAGATGCATGTGCATGTCCGGTCTCCACCAATTCAATTCCTGTCTCAGATGTAGATCCCTTGTAAGCATCCACATGTACAAGACCCTCATCCATTGCTACAATGTGTTTTGTCTCATCCACTCCACTTCCTCTCTCATTTGTATTACCATGAACCAGGTCTACATGGCGTGTCTCATCACTTCCTTTCTCATGTGTGGATTCTTGCACCTTAGGTCCCTCCAATGAAGTTGAACCTTGTTGGATGACACCCTGAAAGTATTCAAGGATAATCTTTGACTGCATTTTTCTTGCTTCCTCAATGGGAAATTCCTCCCACACATGTTGAAGGATCTCCAATGCAGGAACCAATTAAGGAAATCTAGGTGCTTTTGGCGGCGGCATCACAAAGTGCATTGCATCTTTCTTAGAAAGAAGAAACGATCTGTTGCTCATTCTTGACTTTGTGTAAATCATCATTGTACTGCTGTCTTTTTCAATTTTTATTCCTACTAAGGTGCCCCCTTGAATCAAATTGCTCTTTGAGAAAGATACATTTGATGCCCACTCATCTTTCTCCAACTCTCTCTTTGTCATCACTAGAATGAGATTTCCTTTACTTAAGACCAAGAACCATGCTTTCTTTGTTGTGTCAACAACTGTCCAATTTGTGAAGTCCTTTGGGGCATAAATTCTTCCATTGTATTTCAGTGTCATACCATTGACAAAGGCTGTAGCCTCAAGATCCATCCTGTATTCAAGCACAACACAAATTTTAAGTACTTTGACAAACTACAATTACTTTGAAAAATCAAAAGTACAATGAGTCCCATTAATACACCTCAAGTTTTTATTCTTCCCAATCATATAAGTATCAATTTATGCTTTGGGAATAGCCTAAAAGGCTTTACAAGGCTTAGAGCATAAATGCTTTGGGAATAGCCTAAAAGGCTTTACAAGGCTTAGAGCATAAATGTGAAAAAAATTAAGGATTTACAATGATCTCTGAATACAAATTTGAAGTCTGTCATATATAAGTGCAAAATGCTCTGTCAACTCCCGCAACTGATATAAGTGTAAAATGCTATGTCAACTTCCACAACTGTAATCTGTCATGTCCACTGATACAACTTTCAATCATCTTGAAAGTTTAAAAACCTTAATCGTTGCTTAAATGGTAGGGTTGTTGTGACTGTGAAACCGAATGTGAACGAATGGATTGACTCCGATTAGGAACTAGTCGGGAAATTTTGAGCATGGCTTTGATTGGTTTTTTTGGAGTTCTCTCCTCTAAGGACAAACTAATCTATGCTAATCTAGACTACACTAACCGTCGAAGCGAAGAAAAGCAAGAAATAATTTCTTTTCCATTGTTCTTTTTAATATCCTTAGGTTGCGAATTAAAAGCAAAAAATAATCTATTTTCCATTATTCTTTTGCATACACTAAGGTTGTGAGTTTAAAAAAGATAAAATTTATATTTTATCTTTTTTAAACTCACACCCCTTTCTCTCTCTCTCCCCCCTTCTCTCCCCCCCCTTCTCTCTCGCTGCCGCCCCCATCCTCCCACCCCACCTCCCCCATTCTCACTCCCACGCCCACGTCCATTCTTTCACCTTCCCCATTCCCACTCCCTCTCCCACTCCCATCCTCCCACCCCTTTCTCTCTCTCTCCCCCCCCTTCTCTCTCGCTGCCGTGGCAGTGGCCCCCCCCTTCTCTCTCTCTCCCTTCCCCTTCTCATTTTAAAAAAGATAAAATTTATATTTTCAAAAACTAATTTACTTACAACTCATAAGAATTGAACATTCACATTAATAAGAAGTTAAAATCTTAATAAATTTGAATTTAAATAATAAAAACTATAAAGTAGTTTAACTTAAAGTTTAACTTAAAGTTTATGAAAAAATAACGTAAAATAAAGAAAACAAGACTTAAAATTAAAATTTTAATATTTACCTAAAAGAATATATTGATTCTCCCTAAAAAGAAATAAATTAAAGTAATAATAACGAATGTAAGTTAAACTACTTTTAAAATTTTAATTTAAAATGTAATAAAATTAAAATTATACTTTTTATATTCCAAAACAAAATGCATTATAGTCTAAATTAAACTAGTAAATTGAAAATGAAAGTGAAACTCATTTTAAATTCAAAAACAAAGAAAAATTTAAAATTCAAGTTTCTACAAGTTTTGCTTTTAGCATACATTTGTCTTTTCACATCCACACGTTTGTCTTTTGAAACACAAGGTTGTCTTTTATCACAATTTTCACATCCACGCGTTTGTCTTTTGAAACACAAGGTTGTCTTTTATCACAATTTTCAAGTTTTCACACGTTTATCTTTTCAAACACAAGGATTCATAGTTTAAAAAAAGGCGGGAAATTTGAAATTCTAGTTTCCACACGTTTCTCTTTTCAAACACCAAGGTTTATAGTTTTGTTTGTTTAAGTTTCGACTAAATTACACACCAAACTCCTCTAATATGCCTCATTGATCGTAGCTCCCAAATTCTTCCATCAAAACATCTCTCCTTTATCTCTTCTTGATCATCGCCCACTCATTTTTTCTCCTCATTGGTAAGATTTTCTACCTCGATCGTACTTTCTCTTGTGTCCTTCCTCTCTAAATTTTCATCAAACACCAAGGTTTATAGTTTTGTTTGTTTAAGTTTCGACTAAATCACACACCAATCTCCTCTCATATGCCTCATTGATCGTAGCTCCTTTATCTTCTCTCGATCGTCGCCCACTCATTTCTCCTCTTCATTGGTAAGATTTTCTATCTCGATCGTACTTTCTCTTGTGTCCTCCCTCTCTAAATTTTCATCTCTCGTCCATCTCTCTCACTCTTCTCTCTCTCTCTCTTTCCTCTCCGCTCTAGTCTATGTTTACTCTCATCTTAGTCTACTCTCTCCCCTCCTCTTCATTTCCCCTCTCTCTCTCTCTCTCTCCCTCTCTCCTCACCTTTTCCCTCTCTCTCACTTGCGCTCCCCACTCTCTCTCTCACTTGCCGCGGCCTCCCCCCTCTCTCTCTCTCCCCTCCCCTCTCTCTCTCCCCCCCTCTCTTCCTCTCGCTGCCGCGGCAGCGGCCTCCCCCTCTCTCTCTGTCTCTCCCTCTCTCTCTCTCTCTCCCCCCTCCCTCTCTTTCGCTGCCGCGGCAGCGGCCCCCCCCTCTCTCTCTCTCTCCCCCCTCTCTCTCGCTGTGCCTCCCCCCCTTCTCTCTCTCTCCCCCCCTTCTCTCTCACTGCCGCGGTAGCGGCCCTCCCTCTCTCTCTCTCCCTCCCCCTCTCTCTCGCTGCCGCGGCAGCGGCCCCCCCTTCTCTCTCTGCCGCCCCCCTCCTCTCCCACCTCTCTCCCCCCCTTCTCTCTCGGCGCGGCAGCGGCCCCCCCCTTCTCTCTCTCTCCCTCCCCCTCTCTCTCACTACCGCGCCCCCCCTCTCTCTCCCCCCCTCCTCTCCCCCCCTCCCTCTCCCCCCCTCCCTCTCCCCCCCCTCTCTCTGCTGTCGCGGCAGCGGCCTCCCCCCCTGTCTCTCTCTCCCCCCCTCCTCTCTTGCTGCCCCCCCCTCCTCTCTCGCTACCGCGGCAGCGGCCCCCCCTCCTCTCTCTCTCTCCCTCCCCCTCTCTCTCGCTCTCGCATCCCCCCTTTCTCTCTCTCCCCGCCGCTCCTCTCTCGCTTCCGCGGCAGTGGCCCCCCCTCTCTCTCTCCCCTCCCCTCCCCTCCCTCTCCCCCCTCTCTCTCTCTCCCCCCCCTCTCTCTCGCTGCCCCCCCTTATCTCTCTCCCCCTCCCTCCTCTCTTGCTGCCGTGGCAGCGGCCCCCCCTCTCTCTTCCCTCTCCCCCCCAGCGGCCCCCCCTCCTCTCTCTCTCTCCCTCCCCCTCTCTCTCGCTCTCGCATCCCCCCCCTTCTCTCTCTCCCCCCCTCCTCTCTCGCTGCCGCGGCAGCGGCCCCCCCTCTCTCTCTCCCCTCCCCTCCCCTCCCTCTCCCCCCCCTCTCTCTCGCTGCCCCCCGTTATCTCTCTCCCCCCCCTCCTCTCTCGCTACCATGGCAGCGGCCCCCCCTTCTCTCTTCCCTCTCCCCCCCTCTCACGTTGCCGCGGCAGCGGCTCCCCCCTCTCTCTCTCCCCTCCCCTCCCCTCCCCTCCCTCTCCCCCCTCTCTCTCTCTCCCTCCCCTCTCTCTCGCTACCCCCCCTTCTCTCTCTCCCCCCCCTCCCTCTCTCGCTGCCGCGGCAGCGGCCCCCCCTCTCTCTCTCTCCCTCCCCTCTCTCTCGCTGCCCCCCCTTCTCTCTCTCCCCCCCCCTCTTCTCTCGCTGCCACGGCAGTGGCCCCCCCTCTCTCTCTCTCTCCCTCCCCTCTCTCTCGCTGCCCCCCCTTCTCTCTCTCCCCCCCCTCCCTCTCTCGCTGTCGCGACAGCGGCCCCCCCTCTCTCTCTCTCTCTCCCTCCCCTCTCTCTCGCTGCCTCCCCTTCTCTCTCTGCCCCCCCCCTCTCTCACTGCTGCGGCAGCGGCCCCCCCCTCTCTCTCTCTCCCTCCCCTCTCTCTCGCGCCCCCCCCTCTCTCTCTCCCCCCCCGTGCCTCTCTCGCTGTCGCGGCAACCCCCCCCTCCTCTCTCTCCCCCCTCCCCCTCCTCCCTCTCCCCCCCTCTCTCCACTGCCGCGACAGCGTGTCGCGGCCTCCCCCCCCTCTCTCTCTCCCCCCCCTCTCTCGTGCTGCCGTGCCTCCCCCTTCTCTCTCTCCCCCCTCCTCTCTCGCTACCGCGGCAGCGGCCCCCCCCTTCTCTCTCTCTCCCCCCCTCCTCTCTCGCTGCCGCCGCAGCTGCCCCCCCCTCTCTCTCTCTCCCTCCCCCTCTCTCTCGCTGCCGCGGCCCCTGCCCTTCTCTCTCCCCCCCCTCCTCTCTCGCTGCCGTGGCAGCGGCCCCCCCCTCTCTCTGTCCCCTGCCCTCCCCTCCCTCTCCCCTCCCCTCTCTCTCCCCTCCCCTCCCCTCCCTCCCCCCCTCTCTCCGCTGCCGCAGCAGTGGCCTCCCCCTCCCCTCTCTCTCTCCCCCCCCTCGCGGCTTCCCCCCTCTCTCCCCTCTCTTCCCCCCCCTCCCCCTTCTCTCCCCCCTCCCTTTCTCTCCCCTCTCTTTCCCCCCCCTTCTCTCCTCTCTCTCCCTCTCTCTTGCTCTCTCTCTCTTTTGCTGCCGAGGCAGCAAGACTCTCTCTCTTATATTCTCTCTCTAAAAATCTTTCCTTCACTTTTCTCTCTCTAAGTTCTCTCTCTATAATAAAATTTCAAAGAATACAAATTTTAAAAAAAGTACCTGGAAAAAAGTTGAAATCTATGCTTGTGCTTGCTTTTGCTCTTCCTCCTTTTTTTGCTTCTCGTCTTGCTCTTCCTTGTTGAAATGAGAGAAACAATGAGAGAAGGAGAGTATATATAAGAAAAACTAGGGTTTTAAGTGCTTCTCTCTCATTGGTCCTTCTATAACATTATCTCCTCTCCCATTGGCCTCTCTATTAGATTATCTTCTCTCTCTCTCCCACCCACTCCCATCCTCCCACCCCATTCCCACTCCCACTCCCACCCCCATCCTCCCACCCCACCTCCCCCATTCTCACTCCCACGCCCACGCCCATTCTTTCACCTTCCCCATTCCCACTCCCTCTCCCACTCCCATCCTCCCACCCCACCCCTCCCACTCCCACCCTCACCCCACCCCCACCTCCCCCATTCCCACTCCCACTCCCACTCCCATTCTCCCACCCACTCCCATCCTCCCACCTCCACCTCTCACTCCCACTCCCATCCTCCCACCCCCACCCCTCCCCCCCCATTCCCACTCCCACTCCCATTCTCCCACCCTTATCCTCCCACCTCACCCCTCCCACTCCCATCCTCCCACTCCCACTCCCACTCCCATTTTCCCACCCCCCCACCTCCCCCATTCCCACTCCCACTCCCATTTTCCCACCCCCCCCACCTCCCCCATTCCCACTCCCTCCCCCATCCTCCCACCCCACACCTCCCACTTCCACCCCCACCTCCCCCATTCCCACTCCCATCCTCCCACCTCACCCCTCCCACTTCCACCCCCACCTCCCCCATTCCCACTCCCTCTCCCACTCCCATCCTCCCACTCCCACTCCCCACCCCTCCCACTCCCACTCCCATCCTCCCACCCTCACCCCACCCCCACCTCCCCCATTCCCACTCTCTCTCCCACTCCCACTCCCATTCTCCCACCCCCACCCCCACCTCCCCCATTCCCACTCCCTCTCCCACTCCCACTCCCATTCTCCCACCCCCACCCCCACCCCCACCCCCACCTCCCCCATTCCCACTCCCTCTCCCACTCCCACTCCCATCCTCCCACCCCCACCCCCACCCCCACCCCCACCGCCCCCATTCCCACTCCCTCTCCCACTCTCCCTTTCTCCCACTACCACCCTCCCACACTCCCTTTCTCCACTTTCCCACTCTCCCTTTCTCCCACTACCACCCTCCCAACTATCAATTCCACTATTACTTATGAATTCTAATTAAAACTATTACTTAAATAAATGATATTACTTGAAAACACTCATAGGATTTAAGGTTTAGGATTTCGTGGTTTGGGTTTAGGATTTCGGGTTTGGTGAGTTAGGGTTTAGGGTTTAGGGTTCAAGGTTTGAGGGTTCGGGTTTGGGGGTTAGGGTTTAGAGTTTGGTGGTTTAGGGTTTAGGGTTTGGGGGTTAGGGTTTAGGATTTAGGGTTTAGGGTTTAGGATTTAGGGTTTAGGATTTAGGGTTTGGGGGTTAGGGTTTAGGCTTTAGGGTTTGGGGTTTAGGTTTTAGGGTTTGGGAGTTAGAGTTTAAGGTTTAGGGTTTAGGGTTTGGGGTTTAGGGTTTAGGGTTTAGGGTTTAGGGTTTGGGAGTTAGGGTTTAGGGTTTTGGTTTTAGGGTTTAGGGTTTGGGAGTTAGGGTTTAGGGTTTAGGGTTTAGGGTTTAGGGTGTAGGGTTTGGGAGTTAGGGTTTCGAGCTTAGGGTTTCAGGCTTAGGGTTCAGGGCTTAGGGTTTAGGGCTTAGGGTTCAGGGCTTAGGGTTTAGGGTTCAGGGCTTAGGGCTTAGGGCTTAGGGTTTAGGGTTTAGGGTTTAGGGTTTAGGGTTTAAGATTTAGGGTTTTAGGGTATAGGGTTTAGGGTTTAGGGTTTAGGGTTTAGGGTTTAGGGAAGCACCTTATTGGGACACCCACAATGGCGGATTACTACTTCCACTTAATACTGAACAACCAGAAGTCCTATGTCTCGGTCATGGTGATTAGACACTGTCCTTAATTGGATAAGACCTTCACCATAACACTTGTACAAAATTAAATAAAATTCATAAAGTGACTAGACACTGCTCATATTTGAGTAAGACCTTCACCTTTATGTCTTTTCCATATCTTTTCATTGTACAAACAAATGGATGAGAGCTCAGGGTGGATTACAACTCACCCTCCACTCATGACAGCTCAGAGTGGATTACAGCTCATCCTCCCTCTTGCCTTTTCCTATATAAGAGCACCCTTGGCTCATTTGTAGGCAGAGTCTGCCTCCGAGAGCTTCTTGTATCGTCAGCCTTTTGCAATATATCTTCTGAGCCTTCTTGCTCCAAACTCCCTTGTTCTCAGTTTCCTATTTTCAGTTTTCTTCATGACTATTCCACCGTTCTCCATCTCTTACGTCCTGTTCTTTGCCTTCGATTGGTCTTCCCCGTTGTTACGCACCTCACCTCCTACCGACTTTCCTGTCTACGTCTGTTTCATTCACGCTTCGTCTCCCGATTTTGTCTTCTCCTTACCCCTCGGCATCATCATGGGTTCTCGCTCTTACTCCGTTTAGTTTTCTCTTTTCAGATCTACGTCTTTCTATCATTATTCCTTACGTCCTTCTGTCACCCCTCCGTCCTTCCGTCACCTTCGGCATCATCATGGGTTCTCGCTCTTACTCCGTTTAGTTTTCTCTTTTCAGATCTACGTCTTTCTATCATTATTCCTTACATCCTTCTGTCACCCCTCCGTCCTTCCGTCACCTCCCTCCGTCACCTCCTTCCGTCCTTCCATCCTTCCGTCACCTTCCGTCCTTCTGTCACCCCTCCAACCTTCCGTCCTTCCGTCACCTTCCGTCCTTCCGTCACCCCTCCAACCTTCCGTCCTTCCATCACCCCTCCTTTTTGGTATCAGTGCTGATGATATTTACAAGTTTTTGCGTTCCATTTCAAGGCCCTCAAACATGTGAAGGTATCCGAAGTAGTGATCAATGTGGCTGATGAGGGTTCCACTGGTGTTTATCTCCCTCTCTTTACTCCCCAAGAGATTGATTCTTTTCAGTTTTCTGGATATAAGTATATACATTATGGATGCTTTATCCTAGCTATAGAACCGCTTTTTCGCATGGGTGTAAATGCTACTTGCATGGTCAGTTTGGTAGATACTCATCACTATAATATTAAACATGCCCGCCGCATAGGACTCATCCATGGTAGCCTCAATCGAGAGCCTGTTTACACAGTAGTCTATCCTAATTTCAAAATGTCTCTCACGGACCCCCACTTGTCCACTGCTCTACGTTTGTATGTCCAGATTAAAGGTCTAGCCATGAAGCCAAAATCAGAGCACTGTGCTATCCATGTCCGTTCTGTAAATTATTTAGTGTCTACAATTAATCCCGTCCCTCGCCATGTCAGTGCTAATGATGAATGTATCATTTATGGCAAGACTAATGCAGAAGTGACCAGGTTTCATTTCGATGCTCTGCCTATGCCAGAAGAGTGGGAAATGGATTATCAGCAAGTCTCGGATGAAGCCTCCTCCTTTTCCAAAAAGCCTATGTTTCAGGTGGAGGATGCTCCAACAAAATCGATTGTTCGCCTTCGCACCTCAAGTGAAAAGGGTAAGCGCGTTATGCGTTTATCTTTCCCATCAACCTCTCATGTTTCTATTGCCGGAGTCCCAGATGAGAGCCGAACTAGTGCCTCCGATGCTGCTCCTGATCTCTCCCCTGACAAAGTTGAATCCATCAGAGATTGGGTAACTTCTACAGCTGCATCCCGATTTCCTGCTGATGCCAGTCTACAGTATCGCCGCTCTACTGCCGTAAATCCGCCTGTACAGTCGCATTCCAATTTTGATAATATCACTGCATCAGCGGATCGCATATATCCAATGATGATGCTCCGACCAGTCAAGTGGCCACAGTCTAAACAACTGAAGATGGTTCACTGAAGTCTGTTCATGCCCCTTATGCCCTAACAGACAAAGATGACCATAGCATGCCTGTTGAGCAGCAGCAGTTAAATTGGTGCAATTCGCACAACCTTGCTACTCAGGTATGTTTGGATGCTTGCCATTCTACCCTGTACGATTTACAACTTGCTGTGGGCAAACTAGATCGTAATATTCACACAGTGCTAGATGAGCTGCAGCAACTTCGGAAGGGCCATGCATCCTCTTCAACCCGGTCGGTATATAAGTCATTTCCTCCATCATTACCCCCCTCTTCGACTAGTCCCCTCACAGAGCCCTGCTATCCTTCCAAAGCTCCCAGTCTTATGTTTTGGCCCCAGTTTTCTGATTCTATCGAGATGGTTGACTCTCCTTATGTAGTAGTTGATTCTCCTCTCGAAACAACAGATTGGTGGGCTGACAGCCAACACCCCTTCTATCGAGCATTCTGTATTGATGAACGAGATATGCTACAAGAGGATAGAGCTGATCTCCACCAATTCCAACCTCTACCCCCTCATATGGAAATACCTCTGCCGTTGCCCACTTCACCGCCTCCTACAAGAGGATAGAGCTTCCTCTGTTAATTCCTTTGGTCCCATTCTCTATATGAACTCTGGAATCAAACCAGAGCCTATGGAAGAAGATCCACCCCAAGCATCCACCTCACAACAGCCTCCTCGGGAGCAATGGCGAGGCAAGCGCACAGCATTTTTTGGCGGGCGGGCCTGGATCTGAATTCATGAGAGGTGAATTCCAAACTCACTTCGTGGATGGTGACCTTGATGAGCAAACTGATATGCAGAAACAGCTTCAGCACAAATCCTTCCCTGGATATATTTTAAATATTGATGCGGCCTCACCACAAGCAATGAAGGATATTTTAAATATTGATGCGGCCTCCACCGCCGCTCCCGGAGTCTCCATTTCCATCTCCGCCAGTTTCTCCTCGAGCTTCCTCCGTTAATTCCTTTGGTCCCATTCTCTACATGAACTCTGGAATCAAACCAGAGCCTATGGAAGAAGATCCACCCCAAGCATCCACCTCACAACAGCCTCCTCGGGAGCAATGGCGAGGCAAGCGCACAGCATTTTTTGGCGGGCCTGGATCTGAATTCATGAGAGGTGAATTCCAAACTCACTTCATGGATGGTGACCTTGATGAGCAAACTGATATGCAGAAACGGCTTCAGCACAAATCCTTCCCTGGATATATTTTAAATATTGATGCGGCCTCACCACAAGCAATGAAGGATATTCTCAAAATATTCTACGGACACATGATGTCATTAGTCACGATCTACAGATGGAATCCAAGAGACGCAGCAGTCGAAACCACCAAAGGTTTCACCGGTGTTCTTGCTAATTGGTGGGAGTTCTTATCAGATGAATCCAAAGAGCAAATCTTTGCAAGTGCTGATGCCAACAATCAACCTAATGCCCCGGATTCCCTTATAGCTGCAATCTCCAATCAGTTTCTTCCTACTTTTACAGATGATCGCGCCCAGGCAGCAAATGAATTTTCTGCTCTCAAGCTATGTGATCTTTTTCAGTTGGAAGCCTACAATGCACATGTGCAACAGCTGGTTTATAGAGCTGGCATTTTTTCTGACAAAGATGACCATAGCATGCCTGTTGAGCAGCAGCAGTTAAATTGGTGCAATTCGCACAACCTTGCTACTCAGGTATGTTTGGATGCTTGCCACTCTACCCTGTACGATTTACAACTTGCTGTGGGCTAACTAGATCGTAATATTCACACAGTGCTAGATGAGCTGCAGCAACTTCGAAAGGGCCATGCATCCTCTTCAACCCGGTCGGTATATAAGTCATTTCCTCCATCATTACCCCCCTCTTCGGCTAGTCCCCTCACAGAGCCCTGCTATCCTTCCAAATCTCCCAGTCGTATGTTTTGGCCCCAGTTTTTTGATTCTATCGAGATGGTTGACTCTCCTTATGTAGTAGTTGATTCTCCTCTCGAAACAACAGATTAGTGTGCTGACAGCCAACACCCCTTCTATCGAGCATTCTGTATTGATGAACGAGATATGCTACAAGAGGATAGAGCTGATCTCCACCAATTCCAACCTCTACCCCCTCATATGGAAATACCTCCGCCGTTGCCCACTTCACCACCTCCTTCTCCACCGCCGCTCCCGGAGTCTCCATTTGCATCTCCGCCAGTTTCTCCTCGAGCTTCCTCCGTTAATTCCTTTGGTCCCATTCTCTATATGAACTCTGGAATCAAACCAGAGCCTATGGAAGAAGATCCACCCCAAGCATCCACCTCACAACAGCCTCCTCTGGAGCAATGGCGAGGCAAGCGCACAGCATTTTTTGGCGGGCGGGCCTGGATCTGAATTCATGAGAGGTGAATTCCAAACTCACTTCATGGATGGTGACCTTGATGAGCAAACTGATATGCAAAAACGGCTTCAGCACAAATCCTTCCCTGGATATATTTTAAATATTGATGCGGCCTCACCACAAGCAATGAAGGATATTCTCAAAATATTCTACGGACACATGATGTCATTAGTCACGATCTACAGATGGAATCCAAGAGACGCAGCAGTCGAAACCACCAAAGGTTTCACCGGTGTTCTTGCTAATTGGTGGGAGTTCTTATCAGATGAATCCAAAGAGCAAATCTTTGCAAGTGCTGATGCCAACAATCAACCTAATGCCCCGGATTCCCTTATAGCTGCGATCTCCAATCAGTTTCTTCCTACTTTCACGGATGATCGCGCAAATGAATTTTCTGCTGTCAAGCTATGTGATCTTTTTCAATTGGAAGCCTACAATGCACATGTGCAACAGCTGGTTTATAGAGCTGGCATTTTTTCTGACACTGCAGCAAAGCGTCATTACCTGTACAGCTTACCGCACCGACTTGGAGAAGCAATCATGGCGGTCATCAAAGCGCAGACGAAGATTGTCAACCTTGAGAATCAACCGACTGAAATCCACAAGACAGTCGCAGATTATACTTTTGCTAACCTATTCCAGATGGTCCAAGTATATATCCGTCGACAGTGTACAGAATACACTCTCCGGCGCAAGCTTAAAAAGGTTGGTATTGTTTCACCGGCCATATGTGAACAGTTTGTGGGTCACCAAAATTTTTGCCCTCCAAGTTCTAAGTATGGTCGTACTCCTCGACGATCCCATTCATCAAAATCTCGCCCTTCTAAATGTTCATGTGGAACCTCGAACTTTCCAAAAATTCGAAGGCTCCGATGGCGTCGTCGCTACTCTAGAAGGCCTCAACGTTTTCTTCGCCGCCGCTCTTTCCAACAAAACAAATCCACAGGATGTTTCATCTGTGGCAGAAAGGGCCAACCCTTTGGATTTGATGAGATCATAGACAATTTGGAGATGGCGGAGATGCAAATGGACATCTTTGCTGTACACTAGTATGTCATCAATATTTAGGGTTTAGGGCTTAGGGTTTAGGGTTTAGGGTTTAGGGTTTTAGGGTTTAGGGTTTAGGGTTTAGGGTTCAGGGTTCAGGGTTGAGGGTTCAGGGTTCAGGGTTCATGGTTTAGGGTTCAGGGTTCAGGGTTCAGGGTTCAGGGTTCAGGGTTTAGGGTTTAGGGTTTAGGGTTTAGGGTTTAGGGTTTAGGGAAGCACCTTATTGGGACACCCACAATGGCGGATTACTACTTCCACTTAATACTGAACAACCAGAAGTCCTATGTCTCGGTCATGGTGATTAGACACTGTCCTTAATTGGATAAGACCTTCACCATAACACTTGTACAAAATTAAATAAAATTCATAAAGTGACTAGACACTGCTCATGTTTGAGTAAGACCTTCACCTTTATGTCTTTTCCATATCTTTTCATTGTACAAACAAATGGATGACAGCTCAGGGTGGATTACAACTCACCCTCCACTCATGACAGCTCAGAGTGGATTACAGCTCATCCTCCCTCTTGCCTTTTCCTATATAAGAGCACCCTTGGCTCATTTGTAGGCAGAGTCTGCCTCCGAGAGCTTCTTGTATCGTCAGCCTTTTGCAATATATCTTTCGAGCCTTCTTGCTCCAAACTCCCTTGTTCTCAGTTTCCTATTTTCAGTTTTCTTCATGACTATTCCACCGTTCTCCATCTCTTACGTCCTGTTCTTTGCCTTCGATTGGTCTTCCCCGTTGTTACGGACCTCACCTCCTACCGACTTTCCTGTCTACGTCTGTTTCATTCACGCTTCGTCTCCCGATTTCGTCTTCTCCTTACCCCTCGGCATCATCATGGGTTCTCGCTCTTACTCCGTTTAGTTTTCTCTTTTCAGATCTACGTCTTTCTATCATTATTCCTTACGTCCTTCTGTCACCCCTCCGTCCTTCCGTCACCTTCGGCATCATCATGGGTTCTCGCTCTTACTCCGTTTAGTTTTCTCTTTTCAGATCTACGTCTTTCTATCATTATTCCTTACGTCCTCTTGTCACCCCTCCGTCCTTCCGTCACCTCCCTCCGTCACCTCCTTCCGTCCTTCCGTCCTTCCGTCACCTCCTTCCGTCCTTCCGTCACCTTCCGTCCTTCCGTCACCCCTCCAACCTTCCGTCCTTCCGTCACCCCTCCAACCTTCCATCCTTCCATCACCCCTCCTTTTTGGTATCAGTGCTGATGATATTTACAAGTTCTCTGCGTTCCATTTCAAGGCCCTCAAACATGTGAAGGTATCCGAAGTAGTGATCAATGTGGCTGATGAGGGTTCCACTGGTGTTTATCTCCCTCTCTTTACTCCCCAAGAGATTGATTCTTTTCAGTCTTCTGGATATAAGTATATACATTATGGATGCTTTATCCTAGCTATAGAACCGCTTTTTCGCATGGGTGTAAATGCTACTTGCATGGTCAGTTTGGTAGATACTCGTCACTATAATATTAAAGATGCCCGCCGCATAGGACATCCATGGTAGCCTCAATCGAGAGCCTGTTTACACAGTAGTCTATCCTAATTTCAAAATGTCTCTCACGGACCCCCACTTGTCCACTGCTCTACGTTTGTATGTCCAGATTAAAGGTCTAGCCATGAAGCCAAAATCAGAGCACTGTGCTATCCATGTCCGTTCTGTAAATTATTTAGTGTCTACCATTAATCCCGTCCCTCGCCATGTCAGTGCTAATGATGAATGTATCATTTACGGCAAGACTAATGCAAGCCTATGTTTCAAGTGGAGGATGCTCCAACAAAATCGGTTGTTCGCCTTCGCACCTCAAGTGAAAAGGGTAAGCGCGTTATGCGTTTATCTTTCCCATCAACCTCTCATGTTTCTATTGCCGGAGTCCCAGATGAGAGCCGAACTAGTGCCTCCGATGCTGCTCCTGATCTCTCCCCTGACAAAGTTGAATCCATCAGAGATTGGGTAACTTCTACAGCTGCATCCCGATTTCCTGCTGATGCCATTCTACAGTATCGCCGCTCTACTGCCGTAAATCCGCCTGTACAGTCGCATTCCAATTTTGATAATATCACTGCATCAGCGGATCGCATATATCCAATGATGATGCTCCGACCAGTCAAGTGGCCACAGTCTAAAGGATTTCAGGTAACAACTGAAGATGGTTCACTGAAGTCTGTTCATGCCCCTTATGCCCTAACAGACAAAGATGACCATAGCATGCCTGTTGAGCAGCAGCAGTTAAATTGGTGCAATTCGCACAACCTTGCTACTCAGGTATGTTTGGATGCTTGCCACTCTACCCTGTACGATTTACAACTTGCTGTGGGCAAACTAGATCGTAATATTCACACAGTGCTAGATGAGCTGCAGCAACTTCGGAAGGGCCATGCATCCTCTTCAACCCGGTCGGTATATAAGTCATTTCCTCCATCATTACCCCCCTCTTCGGCTAGTCCCCTCACAGAGCCCTGCTATCCTTCCAAAGCTCCCAGTCGTATGTTTTGGCCCCAGTTTTTTGATTCTATCGAGATGGTTGACTCTCCTTATGCAGTAGTTGATTCTCCTCTCGAAACAACAGATTGGTGGGCTGACAGCCAACACCCCTTCTATCGAGCATTCTGTATTGATGAACGAGATATGCTACAAGAGGATAGAGCTGATCTCCACCAATTCCAACCTCTACCCCCTCATATGGAAATACCTCCGCCGTTGCCCACTTCACCGCCTCCTTCTCCACCGCCGCTCCCGGAGTCTCCATTTCCATCTCCGCCAATTTCTCCTCGAGCTTCCTCTGTTAATTCCTTTGGTCCCATTCTCTATATGAACTCTGGAATCAAACCAGAGCCTATGGAAGAAGATCCACCCCAAGCATCCACCTCACAACAGCCTCCTCGGGAGCAATGGCGAGGCAAGCGCACAGCATTTTTTGGCGGGCGGGCCTGGATCTGAATTCATGAGAGGTGAATTCCAAACTCACTTCGTGGATGGTGACCTTGATGAGCAAACTGATATGCAGAAACAGCTTCAGCACAAATCCTTCCCTGGATATATTTTAAATATTGATGCGGCCTCACCACAAGCAATGAAGGATATTCTCAAAATATTCTACGGACACATGATGTCATTAGTCACGATCTACAGATGGAATCCAAGAGACGCAGCAGTCGAAACCACCAAAGGTTTCACCGGTGTTCTTGCTAATTGGTGGGAGTTCTTATCAGATGAATCCAAAGAGCAAATCTTTGCAAGTGCTGATGCCAACAATCAACCTAATGCCCCGGATTCCCTTATAGCTGCAATCTCCAATCAGTTTCTTCCTACTTTCACGGATGATCGCGCAAATGAATTTTCTGCTCTCAAGCTATGTGATCTTTTTCAATTGGAAGCCTACAATGCACATGTGCAACAGCTGGTTTATAGAGCTGGCATT
This sequence comes from Dipteris shenzhenensis, assembly GCF_047967505.1. Lineage (NCBI taxonomy): Eukaryota > Viridiplantae > Streptophyta > Polypodiopsida > Gleicheniales > Dipteridaceae > Dipteris > Dipteris shenzhenensis. Next base: position 61,911,234 of record NC_141599.1, read on the forward strand.
TTTTCTGACACTGCAGCAAAGCGTCATTACCTGTACAGCTTACCGCACCGACTTTGAGAAGCAATCATGGCAGTCATCAAAGCGCAGACGAAGATTGTCAACCTTGAGAATCAACCGACTGAAATCCACAAGACAGTCGCAGATTATACTTTTGCTAACCTATTCCAGATGGTCCAAGTATATATCCGTCGACAGTGTACAGAATACACTCTCCGGCGCAAGCTTAAAAAGGTTGGTATTGTTTCACCGGCCATATGTGAACAGTTTGTGGGTCACCAAAATTTTTGCCCTCCAAGTTCTAAGTATGGTCGTACTCCTCGACGATCCCATTCATCAAAATCTCGCCCTTCTAAATGTTCATGTGGAACCTCGAACTTTCCAAAAATTCGAAGGCTCCGATGGCGTCGTCGCTACTCTAGAAGGCCTCAACGTTTTCTTCGCCGCCGCTCTTTCCAACAAAACAAATCCACAGGATGTTTCATCTGTGGCAGAAAGGGCCAACCCTTTGGATTTGATGAGATCATAGACAATTTGGAGATGGCGGAGATGCAAATGGACATCTTTGTTGTACACTAGTATGTCATCAATATTTAGGAATTAGGGTTTAGGGTTTAGGGTTTAGGGTTTAAGGGTTTTAGGGTTTAGGGTTTAGGGTTTAGGGTTTTAGGGTTTAGGGTTTAGGGTTTAGGGTTTAAGGTTTAGGGTTTTAGGGTTTTAGGGGTTTAGGGTTTAGGGTTGAGGGTTTTAGGGTTGAGGGTTCAGGGTTCAGGGTTCAGGGTTCAGGGTTCAGGGTTTCAGGGTTCAGGGTTTCAGGGTTCAGGGTTTTAGGGTTCAGGGTTCAGGGTTTCAGGGTTCACGGTTCAGGGTTTAGGGTTTAGGGTTTAGGATTTAGGGTTTAGGGTTTAGGGTTTAGGGTTTAGGGCTTAGGGTTTAGGGGTTGGGTTTAGGGTTTAGGGGTTAGGGGTTAGGGTTTAGGGGTTAGGGTTTAGGGTTTAGGGTTTACGGTTTAGGGTTTAGGGTTTGGGGTTTGGGGTTTGGGGTTTGGGGTTGGGGGTTTGGGGTTTAGGGTTTAGGGTTTAGGGTTAGGGTTTAGGGTTTAGGGTTTAGGGTTTAGGGTTTAGGGTTTAGGGTTTACGGTTTAGGGGAGGAGTCATGTACACTATGGAGAGGCCGAAAAACCGAAGGTCCGGAATAGAGATCTGCTGAAGGCAATCTTCTACTTGGAGAAGGAGTAAAGGAAGAATCAGAAAGATCTTCGGACGTATGTAAATCAAAAGATGAAAATTTTCGATGGTAAAACCCAGGATGTCGGCCGCGACCTCGACTGTGACCACGGGAATTGCTGCGACCGAAAACTGGAGCAAAAACCTAAAGACGGGGGTGAAGGAAAGACGGAAGGAGGGGTGACGGAAGGACGGAAGTCTGAAAAGAGGGGTGAAGGAAAGACGGAAGGAGGGGTGACGGAAGGACGGAAGTCTGAAAAGAGAAAACTAAACGGAGTAAGAGCGAGAACCCATGACGATGCCGAGGGGTAAGGAGAAGACGAAATCGAGGGACGAAGCGTGAATGAAACAGACGTAGGCAGGAAAATCGGTAGGAGGTGAGGTGCGTAACAACGGGGAAGACCAAGCGGAAGCAAAGAACAGGGCGTAAGAGATGGAGAACGGTGGAATAGTCATGAAGGAAAACTGAAAATAGGAAACTGAGAACAAGGGAGTTTGGAGCAAGAAGGCTCGGGAGATATATTGCAAAAAGCTGAAGATACAAGAAGCTCTCGGAGGCAGACTCTGCCTACAAATGAGCCAAGGGTGCCCTTATATAGGAAAAGGCAAGGTGGGAGGATGAGCTATAATCCACTCTGAGCTGCCATGAGTGGAGGGTGAGTTGTAATCCACCTTGAGCTGTCATCCATTTGTTTGTACAATGAAAAGATATGAAAAGACATAAAGGTGAAGGTCTTACTCAAATATGAACAGTGTCTAGTCACTTTATGAATTTTATTTAATTTTGTACAAGTGTCATGGTGAAGGTCTTATCCAATTAAGGACAGTGTTTAATCACCATGACCGAGACATAGGACTTCTGGTTGTTCAAGTGGAAGTAGTAATCCGCCATTGTGGGTGTCCCAATAAGGTGCTCCTTCACGGGAGAGCATGTCTGGGAGCACATTTGAGGAGCCTTTTTTCCATTCTACTTTAAAATCATACATGGTAAAGAATTCCTGCCAGCGAGCTAAGCGTCCTCTGCCGATCTGTTTATCAATTCGCCGGGTACAGAACGTCTTGAAGTTCTGGTTGTCGGTGCGGATGAGGAATTCTTTATTTAGGATAAAGAGTTCTAGCTTTTGAATTGCTCTTTTGACTGCTAGAATCTCTTTCTCAATTGAATGGTAATTGAGCTCAGCACCTTGGAAAGTTCCTGACCGGTAGGCACATACAACTTCTTCAGTGGGTGTCTTTTCAAGTAAGACTGCTCCCCAAAAATGGTCAGAAGCATCTGTTTCAATTATCAGCTGTGCTGTGGCGGATGGAATAGTAAGAGATGGTAACTGTTGAACCTTTTCTTTTCCTCCATCATTACCCCCCTCTTCGGCTAGTCCCCTCACAGAGCCCTGCTATCCTTCCAAAGCTCCCAGTCTTATGTTTTGGCCCCAGTTTTCTGATTCTATCGAGATGGTTGACTCTCCTTATGCAGTAGTTGATTCTCCTCTCGAAACAACAGATTGGTGGGCTGACAGCCAACACCCCTTCTATCGAGCATTCTGTATTGATGAACGAGATATGCTACAAGAGGATAGAGCTGATCTCCACCAATTCCAACCTCTACCCCATCATATGGAAATACCTCCGCCGTTGCCCACTTCACCGCCTCCTTCTCCACCGCCGCTCCCGGAGTCTCCATTTGCATCTCCGCCAGTTTCTCCTCGAGCTTCCTCCGTTAATTCCTTTGGTCCCATTCTCTATATGAACTCTGGAATCAAACCAGAGCCTATGGAAGAAGATCCACCCCAAGCATCCACCTCACAACAGCCTCCTCGGGAGCAATGGCGAGGCAAGCGCACAGCATTTTTTGGCGGGCGGGCCTGGATCTGAATTCATGAGAGGTGAATTCCAAACTCACTTCATGGATGGTGACCTTGATGAGCAAACTGATATGCAGAAACGGCTTCAGCACAAATCCTTCCCTGGATATATTTTAAATATTGATGCGGCCTCACCACAAGCAATGAAGGATATTCTCAAAATATTCTACGGACACATGATGTCATTAGTCACGATCTACAGATGGAATCCAAGAGACGCAGCAGTCGAAACCACCAAAGGTTTCACCGGTGTTCTTGCTAATTGGTGGGAGTTCTTATCAGATGAATCCAAAGAGCAAATCTTTGCAAGTGCTGATGCCAACAATCAACCTAATGCCCCGGATTCCCTTATAGCTGCGATCTCCAATCAGTTTCTTCCTACTTTCACGGATGATCGCGCAAATGAATTTTCTGCTGTCAAGCTATGTGATCTTTTTCAATTGGAAGCCTACAATGCACATGTGCAACAGCTGGTTTATAGAGCTGGCATTTTTTCTGACACTGCAGCAAAGCGTCATTACCTGTACAGCTTACCGCACCGACTTGGAGAAGCAATCATGGCGGTCATCAAAGCGCAGACGAAGATTGTCAACCTTGAGAATCAACCGACTGAAATCCACAAGACAGTCGCAGATTATACTTTTGCTAACCTATTCCAGATGGTCCAAGTATATATCCGTCGACAGTGTACAGAATACACTCTCCGGCGCAAGCTTAAAAAGGTTGGTATTGTTTCACCGGCCATATGTGAACAGTTTGTGGGTCACCAAAATTTTTGCCCTCCAAGTTCTAAGTATGGTCGTACTCCTCGACGATCCCATTCATCAAAATCTCGCCCTTCTAAATGTTCATGTGGAACCTCGAACTTTCCAAAAATTCGAAGGCTCCGATGGCGTCGTCGCTACTCTAGAAGGCCTCAACGTTTTCTTCGCCGCCGCTCTTTCCAACAAAACAAATCCACAGGATGTTTCATCTGTGGCAGAAAGGGCCAACCCTTTGGATTTGATGAGATCATAGACAATTTGGAGATGGCGGAGATGCAAATGGACATCTTTGCTGTACACTAGTATGTCATCAATATTTAGGGTTTAGGGTTTAGGGTTTAAGGGTTTTAGGGTTTAGGGTTTAGGGTTTAGGGTTTAGGGTTTAGGAATTTAGGGTTTAGGGTTTAGGATTTAGGGTTTAGGGTTTAGGGTTTTAGGGTTTTAGGGGTTTAGGGTTTAGGGTTGAGGGTTCAGGGTTCAGGGTTCAGGGTTCAGGGTTCAGGGTTCAAGGTTTAGGGTTTAGGGTTTAGGGTTTAGGGTTTAGGGTTTAGGGTTTAGGGTTTAGGGTTTAGGGTTTAGGGGTTTTAGGGTTTTAGGGTTTAGGGTTTAGGGTTTAGGTTTTAGGGTTTTAGGGTTTTAGGGTTTTAGGGTTTTAGGGTTTAGGGTTTTAGGGTTTAGGGTTTAGGGTTTTAGGGTTTTAGGGGTTTAGGGCTTAGGGTTTAGGGTTTAGGGTTTAGGGTTTAGGAATTAGGGTCTAGGGTTTAGGGTTTAGGATTTTAGGGTTTTAGGGTTTAGGGTTTAGGGTTTAGGGTTTAGGGTTTAGGGTTTAGGGTTTAGGGTTTAGGTTTTAGGGTTTTAGGGTTTTAGGGTTTTAGGGTTTAGGGTTCAGGGTTCAGGGTTCAGGGTTCAGGGTTCAGGGTTCAGGGTTCAGGGTTCAAGGTTTAGGGTTTAGGGTTTAGGGTTTAGGGTTTAGGGTTTAGGGTTTAGGGTTTAGGGTTTAGGGTTTAGGGGTTTTAGGGTTTTAGGGTTTAGGGTTTAGGGTTTAGGTTTTAGGGTTTAGGTTTTAGGGTTTTAGGGTTTTAGGGTTTTAGGGTTTTAGGGTTTAGGGTTTTAGGGTTTAGGGTTTTAGGGTTTAGGGTTTAGGGTTTAGGGGTTTAGGGTTTAGGGTTTAGGGTTTAGGGTTTAGGGTTTAGGGTTTAGGGTTCAGGGGTCAGGGGTCAGGGGTCAGGGTTCAGGGTTCAGGGTTCAGGGTTCAGGGTTCAGGGTTCAGGGTTCAGGGTTCAGGGGTTAGGGGTTAGGGGTTAGGGGTTAGGGTTCAGGGTTCAGGGTTCAGGGTTCAGGGTTCAGGGTTCAGGGTTCAGGGTTCAGGGTTCAGGGTTCAGGGTTCAGGGTTCAGGGTTCAGGGTTTAGGGTTTAGGGTTTAGGGTTTAGGGTTTAGGGTTTAGAGCTGCCATGAGTGGAGGGTGAGTTGTAATCCACCCTGAGCTGTCATCCATTTGTTTGTACAATGAAAAGATATGAAAAGACATAAAGGTGAAGGTCTTACTCAAATATGAACAGTGTCTAGTCACTTTATGAATTTTGTTTAATTTTGTACAAGTGTCATGGTGAAGGTCTTATCCAATTAAGGACAGTGTTTAATCACCATGACCGAGACATAGGACTTCTGGTTGTTCAAGTGGAAGTAGTAATCCGCCATTGTGGGTGTCCCAATAAGGTGCTCCTTCACGGGGAGAGCATGTCTGGGAGCACATTTGAGGAGCCTTTTTTCCATTCTACTTTAAAATCATACATGGTAAAGAATTCCTGCCAGCGAGCTAAGCGTCCTCTGCCGATCTGTTTATCAATTCGCCGGGTACAGAACGTCTTGAAGTTCTGGTTGTCGGTGCGGATGAGGAATTCTTTATTTAGGATAAAGAGTTCTAGCTTTTGAATTGCTCTTTTGACTGCTAGAATCTCTTTCTCAATTGAATGGTAATTGAGCTCAGCACCTTGGAAAGTTCCTGACCGGTAGGCACATACAACTTCTTCAGTGGGTGTCTTTTCAAGTAAGACTGCTCCCCAAAAATGGTCAGAAGCATCTGTTTCAATTATCAGCTGTGCTGTGGCGGATGGAATAGTAAGAGATGGTAACTGTTGAACCTTTTCTTTTCCTCCATCATTACCCCCCTCTTCGGCTAGTCCCCTCACAGAGCCCTGCTATCCTTCCAAAGCTCCCTAAACCCTAAACCCTAAACCCTAAACCCTAAACCCTAAACCCTAAACCCTAAACCCTAAACCCTAAACCCTAAACCCTAAACCCTAGACCCTAAACCCTAGACCCTAATTCCTAAACCCTAAACCCTAAACCCTAGACCCTAAGCCCTAAACCCCTAAAACCCTAAAACCCAAAACCCTAAACCCTAAACCCCTAAAACCCTAAAACCCTAAAACCTAAACCCTAAACCCTAAACCCTAAAACCCTAAAACCCCTAATCCCTAAACCCTAAGCCCTAAACCCTAAACCCTAAACCCTAAACCCTAAACCTTGAACCCTGAACCCTAAACCCTGAACCCTAAACCCTGAACCCTAAACCTTGAACCCTGAACCCTGAACCCTGAACCCTGAACCCTGAACCCTGAACCCTCAACCCTAAACCCTAAACCCTAAACCCTAAACCCTAAACCCTAAACCCTACACCCTAAACCCTAAACCCTAAACCCTAAACCCTAAACCGTAAACCGTAAACCGTAAACCGTAAACCCTAAACCCTAAACCGTAAACCGTAAACCGTAAACCCTAAACCCTAAACCCTAAACCCTAAACCCTAAACCCTAAACCCTAAACCCTAAACCCTAAACCCTAAACCCTAAACGCTAAACCCTAAACGCTAAACGCTAAACGTTAAACGCTAAACCCTAAACGCTAAACGCTAAACGCTAAACCCTAAACCCTAAACCCTAAACCCTAAACCCTTAACCCCTGAACCCTAAACCCTAAACCCTAAACCCTAAACCCTAAACCGGTTTGGAGGGGGGTAATGATGGAGGAAAAGAAAAGGTTCAACAGTTACCATCTCTTACTATTCCATCCGCCACAGCACAGCTGATAATTGAAACAGATGCTTCTGACCATTTTTTGGGGAGCAGTCTTACTTGAAAAGACACCCACTGAAGAAGTTGTATGTGCCTACCGGTCAGGAACTTTCCAAGGTGCTGAGCTCAATTACCATTCAATTGAGAAAGAGATTCTAGCAGTCAAAAGAGCAATTCAAAAGCTAGAACTCTTTATTCCTAAATAAAGAATTCCTCATCCGCACCGACAACCAGAACTTCAAGACGTTCTGTACCCGGCGAATTGATAAACAGATCGGCAGAGGAACGCTTAGCTCGCTGGCAGGAATTCTTTACCATGTATGATTTTAAAGTAGAATGGAAAAAAGGGCTCCTCAAATGTGCTCCCAGACATGCTCTCCCGTGAAGGAGCACCTTATTGGGACACCCACAATGGCGGATTACTACTTCCACTTGAACAACCAGAAGTCCTATGTCTCGGTCATGGTGATTAAACACTGTCCTTAATTGGATAAGACCTTCACCATGACACTTGTACAAAATTAAATAAAATTCATAAAGTGACTAGACACTGTTCATATTTGAGTAAGACCTTCACCTTTATGTCTTTTCATATCTTTTCATTGTACAAACAAATGGATGACAGCTCAGGGTGGATTACAACTCACCCTCCACTCATGGCAGCTCTAAACCCTAAACCCTAAACCCTAAACCCTAAACCCTAAACCCTGAACCTGTCCTGAACCCTGAACCCTGAACCCTGAACCCTGAACCCTGAACCCTGAACCCTGAACCCTGAACCCTGAACCCTGAACCCTGAACCCTAACCCCTAACCCCTAACCCCTAACCCCTGAACCCTGAACCCTGAACCCTGAACCCTGAACCCTGAACCCTGAACCCTGAACCCTGAACCCTGAACCCTGAACCCTGAACCCTGACCCCCGAACCCTAAACCCTAAACCCTAAACCCTAAACCCTAAACCCTAAACCCTAACCCCTAAACCCTAAACCCCTAAACCCTAAACCCTAAACCCTAAAACCCTAAACCCTAAAACCCTAAACCCTAAAACCCTAAAACCCTAAAACCCTAAAACCCTAAAACCTAAACCCTAAAACCTAAACCCTAAACCCTAAACCCTAAAACCCTAAAACCCCTAAACCCTAAACCCTAAACCCTAAACCCTAAACCCTAAACCCTAAACCCTAAACCCTAAACCCTAAACCCTAAACCTTGAACCCTGAACCCTGAACCCTGAACCCTGAACCCTGAACCCTAAACCCTAAACCCTAAAACCCTAAAACCCTAAAACCCTAAAACCTAAACCCTAAACCCTAAACCCTAAACCCTAAACCCTAAACCCTAAACCCTAAACCCTAAAACCCTAAAATCCTAAACCCTAAACCCTAGACCCTAATTCCTAAACCCTAAACCCTAAACCCTAAACCCTAAGCCCTAAACCCCTAAAACCCTAAAACCCTAAACCCTAAACCCTAAAACCCTAAACCCTAAAACCCTAAAACCCTAAAACCCTAAAACCCTAAAACCTAAACCCTAAACCCTAAACCCTAAAACCCTAAAACCCCTAAACCCTAAACCCTAAACCCTAAACCCTAAACCCTAAACCTTGAACCCTGAACCCTGAACCCTGAACCCTGAACCCTGAACCCTCAACCCTAAACCCTAAACCCCTAAAACCCTAAAACCCTAAACCCTAAACCCTAAATCCTAAACCCTAAACCCTAAATTCCTAAACCCTAAACCCTAAACCCTAAACCCTAAACCCTAAAACCCTTAAACCCTAAACCCTAAACCCTAAATATTGATGACATACTAGTGTACAGCAAAGATGTCCATTTGCATCTCCGCCATCTCCAAATTGTCTATGATCTCATCAAATCCAAAGGGTTGGCCCTTTCTGCCACAGATGAAACATCCTGTGGATTTGTTTTGTTGGAAAGAGCGGCGGCGAAGAAAACGTTGAGGCCTTCTAGAGTAGCGACGACGCCATCGGAGCCTTCGAATTTTTGGAAAGTTCGAGGTTCCACATGAACATTTAGAAGGGCGAGATTTTGATGAATGGGATCGTCGAGGAGTACGACCATACTTAGAACTTGGAGGGCAAAAATTTTGGTGACCCACAAACTGTTCACATATGGCCGGTGAAACAATACCAACCTTTTTAAGCTTGCGCCGGAGAGTGTATTCTGTACACTGTCGACGGATATATACTTGGACCATCTGGAATAGGTTAGCAAAAGTATAATCTGCGACTGTCTTGTGGATTTCAGTCGGTTGATTCTCAAGGTTGACAATCTTCGTCTGCGCTTTGATGACCGCCATGATTGCTTCTCCAAGTCGGTGCGGTAAGCTGTACAGGTAATGACGCTTTGCTGCAGTGTCAGAAAAAATGCCAGCTCTATAAACCAGCTGTTGCACATGTGCATTGTAGGCTTCCAATTGAAAAAGATCACATAGCTTGACAGCAGAAAATTCATTTGCGCGATCATCCGTGAAAGTAGGAAGAAACTGATTGGAGATCGCAGCTATAAGGGAATCCGGGGCATTAGGTTGATTGTTGGCATCAGCACTTGCAAAGATTTGCTCTTTGGATTCATCTGATAAGAACTCCCACCAATTAGCAAGAACACCGGTGAAACCTTTGGTGGTTTCGACTGCTGCGTCTCTTGGATTCCATCTGTAGATCGTGACTAATGACATCATGTGTCCGTAGAATATTTTGAGAATATCCTTCATTGCTTGTGGTGAGGCCGCATCAATATTTAAAATATATCCAGGGAAGGATTTGTGCTGAAGCCGTTTCTGCATATCAGTTTGCTCATCAAGGTCACCATCCATGAAGTGAGTTTGGAATTCACCTCTCATGAATTCAGATCCAGGCCCGCCCGCCAAAAAATGCTGTGCGCTTGCCTCGCCATTGCTCCCGAGGAGGCTGTTGTGAGGTGGATGCTTGGGGTGGATCTTCTTCCATAGGCTCTGGTTTGATTCCAGAGTTCATATAGAGAATGGGACCAAAGGAATTAACGGAGGAAGCTCGAGGAGAAACTGGCGGAGATGCAAATGGAGACTCCGGGAGCGGCGGTGGAGAAGGAGGCGGTGAAGTGGGCAACGGCGGAGGTATTTCCATATGATGGGGTAGAGGTTGGAATTGGTGGAGATCAGCTCTATCCTCTTGTAGCATATCTCGTTCATCAATACAGAATGCTCGATAGAAGGGGTGTTGGCTGTCAGCCCACCAATCTGTTGTTTCGAGAGGAGAATCAACTACTGCATAAGGAGAGTCAACCATCTCGATAGAATCAGAAAACTGGGGCCAAAACATAAGACTGGGAGCTTTGGAAGGATAGCAGGGCTCTGTGAGGGGACTAGCCGAAGAGGGGGGTAATGATGGAGGAAAAGAAAAGGTTCAACAGTTACCATCTCTTACTATTCCATCCGCCACAGCACAGCTGATAATTGAAACAGATGCTTCTGACCATTTTTGGGGAGCAGTCTTACTTGAAAAGACACCCACTGAAGAAGTTGTATGTGCCTACCGGTCAGGAACTTTCCAAGGTGCTGAGCTCAATTACCATTCAATTGAGAAAGAGATTCTAGCAGTCAAAAGAGCAATTCAAAAGCTAGAACTCTTTATCCTAAATAAAGAATTCCTCATCCGCACCGACAACCAGAACTTCAAGACGTTCTGTACCCGGCGAATTGATAAACAGATCGGCAGAGGACGCTTAGCTCGCTGGCAGGAATTCTTTACCATGTATGATTTTAAAGTAGAATGGAAAAAAGGCTCCTCAAATGTGCTCCCAGACATGCTCTCCCGTGAAGGAGCACCTTATTGGGACACCCACAATGGCGGATTACTACTTCCACTTGAACAACCAGAAGTCCTATGTCTCGGTCATGGTGATTAAACACTGTCCTTAATTGGATAAGACCTTCACCATGACACTTGTACAAAATTAAATAAAATTCATAAAGTGACTAGACACTGTTCATAATTGAGTAAGACCTTCACCTTTATGTCTTTTCATATCTTTTCATTGTACAAACAAATGGATGACAGCTCAAGGTGGATTACAACTCACCCTCCACTCATGGCAGCTCAGAGTGGATTATAGCTCATCCTCCCACCTTGCCTTTTCCTATATAAGGGCACCCTTGGCTCATTTGTAGGCAGAGTCTGCCTCCGAGAGCTTCTTGTATCTTCAGCTTTTTGCAATATATCTCCCGAGCCTTCTTGCTCCAAACTCCCTTGTTCTCAGTTTCCTATTTTCAGTTTTCCTTCATGACTATTCCACCGTTCTCCATCTCTTACGCCCTGTTCTTTGCTTCCGCTTGGTCTTCCCCGTTGTTACGCACCTCACCTCCTACCGATTTTCCTGCCTACGTCTGTTTCATTCACGCTTCGTCCCTCGATTTCGTCTTCTCCTTACCCCTCGGCATCGTCATGGGTTCTCGCTCTTACTCCGTTTAGTTTTCTCTTTTCAGACTTCCGTCCTTCCGTCACCCCTCCTTCCGTCTTTCCTTCACCCCTCTTTTCAGACTTCCGTCCTTCCGTCACCCCTCCTTCCGTCTTTCCTTCACCCCCGTCTTTAGGTTTTTGCTCCAGTTTTCGGTCGCAGCAATTCCCGTGGTCACAGTCGAGGTCGCGGCCGACATCCTGGGTTTTACCATCGAAAATTTTCATCTTTTGATTTACATACGTCCGAAGATCTTTCTGATTCTTCCTTTACTCCTTCTCCAAGTAGAAGATTGCCTTCAGCAGATCTCTATTCCGGACCTTCGGTTTTTCGGCCTCTCCATAGTGTACATGACTCCTCCCCTAAACCGTAAACCCTAAACCCTAAACCCTAAACCCTAAACCCTAAACCCTAACCCTAAACCCTAAACCCTAAACCCTAAACCCCAAACCCCCAACCCCAAACCCCAAACCCCAAACCCCAAACCCTAAACCGTAAACCCTAAACCCTAAACCCTAACCCCTAAACCCTAACCCCTAACCCCTAAACCCTAAACCCAACCCCTAAACCCTAAGCCCTAAACCCTAAACCCTAAACCCTAAACCCTAAATCCTAAACCCTAAACCCTAAACCCTGAACCGTGAACCCTGAAACCCTGAACCCTGAACCCTAAAACCCTGAACCCTGAAACCCTGAACCCTGAAACCCTGAACCCTGAACCCTGAACCCTGAACCCTGAACCCTCAACCCTAAAACCCTCAACCCTAAACCCTAAACCCCTAAAACCCTAAAACCCTAAACCTTAAACCCTAAACCCTAAACCCTAAACCCTAAAACCCTAAACCCTAAACCCTAAACCCTAAACCCTAAAACCCTTAAACCCTAAACCCTAAACCCTAAACCCTAATTCCTAAATATTGATGACATACTAGTGTACAACAAAGATGTCCATTTGCATCTCCGCCATCTCCAAATTGTCTATGATCTCATCAAATCCAAAGGGTTGGCCCTTTCTGCCACAGATGAAACATTCTGTGGATTTGTTTTGTTGGAAAGAGCGGCGGCGAAGAAAACGTTGAGGCCTTCTAGAGTAGCGACGACGCCATCGGAGCCTTCGAATTTTTGGAAAGTTCGAGGTTCCACATGAACATTTAGAAGGGCGAGATTTTGATGAATGGGATCGTCGAGGAGTACGACCATACTTAGAACTTGGAGGGCAAAAATTTTGGTGACCCACAAACTGTTCACATATGGCCGGTGAAACAATACCAACCTTTTTAAGCTTGCGCCGGAGAGTGTATTCTGTACACTGTCGACGGATATATACTTGGACCATCTGGAATAGGTTAGCAAAAGTATAATCTGCGACTGTCTTGTGGATTTCAGTCGGTTGATTCTCAAGGTTGACAATCTTCGTCTGCGCTTTGATGACTGCCATGATTGCTTCTCAAAGTCGGTGCGGTAAGCTGTACAGGTAATGACGCTTTGCTGCAGTGTCAGAAAAAATGCCAGCTCTATAAACCAGCTGTTGCACATGTGCATTGTAGGCTTCCAATTGAAAAAGATCACATAGCTTGAGAGCAGAAAATTCATTTGCGCGATCATCCGTGAAAGTAGGAAGAAACTGATTGGAGATTGCAGCTATAAGGGAATCCGGGGCATTAGGTTGATTGTTGGCATCAGCACTTGCAAAGATTTGCTCTTTGGATTCATCTGATAAGAACTCCCACCAATTAGCAAGAACACCGGTGAAACCTTTGGTGGTTTCGACTGCTGCGTCTCTTGGATTCCATCTGTAGATCGTGACTAATGACATCATGTGTCCGTAGAATATTTTGAGAATATCCTTCATTGCTTGTGGTGAGGCCGCATCAATATTTAAAATATATCCAGGGAAGGATTTGTGCTGAAGCTGTTTCTGCATATCAGTTTGCTCATCAAGGTCACCATCCACGAAGTGAGTTTGGAATTCACCTCTCATGAATTCAGATCCAGGCCCGCCCGCCAAAAAATGCTGTGCGCTTGCCTCGCCATTGCTCCCGAGGAGGCTGTTGTGAGGTGGATGCTTGGGGTGGATCTTCTTCCATAGGCTCTGGTTTGATTCCAGAGTTCATATAGAGAATGGGACCAAAGGAATTAACAGAGGAAGCTCGAGGAGAAATTGGCGGAGATGGAAATGGAGACTCCGGGAGCGGCGGTGGAGAAGGAGGCGGTGAAGTGGGCAACGGCGGAGGTATTTCCATATGAGGGGGTAGAGGTTGGAATTGGTGGAGATCAGCTCTATCCTCTTGTAGCATATCTCGTTCATCAATACAGAATGCTCGATAGAAGGGGTGTTGGCTGTCAGCCCACCAATCTGTTCGAGAGGAGAATCAACTACTGCATAAGGAGAGTCAACCATCTCGATAGAACCAAAAAACTGGGGCCAAAACATACGACTGGGAGCTTTGGAAGGATAGCAGGGCTCTGTGAGGGGACTAGCCGAAGAGGGGGGTAATGATGGAGGAAATGACTTATATACCGACCGGGTTGAAGAGGATGCATGGCCCTTCCGAAGTTGCTGCAGCTCATCTAGCACTGTGTGAATATTACGATCTAGTTTGCCCACAGCAAGTTGTAAATCGTACAGGGTAGAGTGGCAAGCATCCAAACATACCTGAGTAGCAAGGTTGTGCGAATTGCACCAATTTAACTGCTGCTGCTCAACAGGCATGCTATGGTCATCTTTGTCTGTTAGGGCATAAGGGGCATGAACAGACTTCAGTGAACCATCTTCAGTTGTTACCTGAAATCCTTTAGACTGTGGCCACTTGACTGGTCGGAGCATCATCATTGGATATATGCGATCCGCTGATGCAGTGATATTATCAAAATTGGAATGCGACTGTACAGGCGGATTTACGGCAGTAGAGCGGCGATACTGTAGAATGGCATCAGCAGGAAATCGGGATGCAGCTGTAGAAGTTACCCAATCTCTGATGGATTCAACTTTGTCAGGGGAGAGATCAGGAGCAGCATCGGAGGCACTAGTTCGGCTCTCATCTGGGACTCCGGCAATAGAAACATGAGAGGTTGATGGGAAAGATAAACGCATAACGCGCTTACCCTTTTCACTTGAGGTGCGAAGGCGAACAACCGATTTTGTTGGAGCATCCTCCACTTGAAACATAGGCTTGCATTAGTCTTGCCGTAAATGATACATTCATCATTAGCACTGACATGGCGAGGGACGGGATTAATGGTAGACACTAAATAATTTACAGAACGGACATGGATAGCACAGTGCTCTGATTTTGGCTTCATGGCTAGACCTTTAATCTGGACATACAAACGTAGAGCAGTGGACAAGTGGGGGTCCGTGAGAGACATTTTGAAATTAGGATAGACTACTGTGTAAACAGGCTCTCGATTGAGGCTACCATGGATGTCCTATGCGGCGGGCATCTTTAATATTATAGTGACGAGTATCTACCAAACTGACCATGCAAGTAGCATTTACACCCATGCGAAAAAGCGGTTCTATAGCTAGGATAAAGCATCCATAATGTATATACTTATATCTAGAAGACTGAAAAGAATCAATCTCTTGGGGAGTAAAGAGAGGGAGATAAACACCAGTGGAACCCTCATCAGCCACATTGATCACTACTTCGGATACCTTCACATGTTTGAGGGCCTTGAAATGGAACGCAGAGAACTTGTAAATATCATCAGCACTGATACCAAAAAGGAGGGGTGATGGAAGGATGGAAGGTTGGAGGGGTGACGGAAGGACGGAAGGTGACGGAAGGACGGAAGGTTGGAGGGGTGACGGAAGGACGGAAGGTGACGGAAGGACGGAAGGAGGTGACGGAAGGACGGAAGGACGGAAGGAGGTGACGGAGGGAGGTGACGGAAGGACGGAGGGGTGACAGAAGGACGTAAGGAATAATGATAGAAAGACGTAGATCTGAAAAGAGAAAACTAAACGGAGTAAGAGCGAGAACCCATGATGATGCCGAAGGTGACGGAAGGACGGAGGGGTGACAGAAGGACGTAAGGAATAATGATAGAAAGACGTAGATCTGAAAAGAGAAAACTAAACGGAGTAAGAGCGAGAACCCATGATGATGCCGAGGGGTAAGGAGAAGACGAAATCGGGAGACGAAGCGTGAATGAAACAGACGTAGACAGGAAAGTCGGTAGGAGGTGAGGTCCGTAACAACGGGGAAGACCAATCGAAGGCAAAGAACAGGACGTAAGAGATGGAGAACGGTGGAATAGTCATGAAGAAAACTGAAAATAGGAAACTGAGAACAAGGGAGTTTGGAGCAAGAAGGCTCGAAAGATATATTGCAAAAGGCTGACGATACAAGAAGCTCTCGGAGGCAGACTCTGCCTACAAATGAGCCAAGGGTGCTCTTATATAGGAAAAGGCAAGAGGGAGGATGAGCTGTAATCCACTCTGAGCTGTCATGAGTGGAGGGTGAGTTGTAATCCACCCTGAGCTGTCATCCATTTGTTTGTACAATGAAAAGATATGGAAAAGACATAAAGGTGAAGGTCTTACTCAAACATGAGCAGTGTCTAGTCACTTTATGAATTTTATTTAATTTTGTACAAGTGTTATGGTGAAGGTCTTATCCAATTAAGGACAGTGTCTAATCACCATGACCGAGACATAGGACTTCTGGTTGTTCAGTATTAAGTGGAAGTAGTAATCCGCCATTGTGGGTGTCCCAATAAGGTGCTTCCCTAAACCCTAAACCCTAAACCCTAAACCCTAAACCCTAAACCCTGAACCCTGAACCCTGAACCCTGAACCCTGAACCCTAAACCATGAACCCTGAACCCTGAACCCTCAACCCTGAACCCTGAACCCTAAACCCTAAACCCTAAACCCTAAAACCCTAAACCCTAAACCCTAAACCCTAAGCCCTAAACCCTAAATATTGATGACATACTAGTGTACAGCAAAGATGTCCATTTGCATCTCCGCCATCTCCAAATTGTCTATGATCTCATCAAATCCAAAGGGTTGGCCCTTTCTGCCACAGATGAAACATCCTGTGGATTTGTTTTGTTGGAAAGAGCGGCGGCGAAGAAAACGTTGAGGCCTTCTAGAGTAGCGACGACGCCATCGGAGCCTTCGAATTTTTGGAAAGTTCGAGGTTCCACATGAACATTTAGAAGGGCGAGATTTTGATGAATGGGATCGTCGAGGAGTACGACCATACTTAGAACTTGGAGGGCAAAAATTTTGGTGACCCACAAACTGTTCACATATGGCCGGTGAAACAATACCAACCTTTTTAAGCTTGCGCCGGAGAGTGTATTCTGTACACTGTCGACGGATATATACTTGGACCATCTAGAATAGGTTAGCAAAAGTATAATCTGCGACTGTCTTGTGGATTTCAGTCGGTTGATTCTCAAGGTTGACAATCTTCGTCTGCGCTTTGATGACCGCCATGATTGCTTCTCCAAGTCGGTGCGGTAAGCTGTACAGGTAATGACGCTTTGCTGCAGTGTCAGAAAAAATGCCAGCTCTATAAACCAGCTGTTGCACATGTGCATTGTAGGCTTCCAATTGAAAAAGATCACATAGCTTGACAGCAGAAAATTCATTTGCGCGATCATCCGTGAAAGTAGGAAGAAACTGATTGGAGATCGCAGCTATAAGGGAATCCGGGGCATTAGGTTGATTGTTGGCATCAGCACTTGCAAAGATTTGCTCTTTGGATTCATCTGATAAGAACTCCCACCAATTAGCAAGAACACCGGTGAAACCTTTGGTGGTTTCGACTGCTGCGTCTCTTGGATTCCATCTGTAGATCGTGACTAATGACATCATGTGTCCGTAGAATATTTTGAGAATATCCTTCATTGCTTGTGGTGAGGCCGCATCAATATTTAAAATATATCCAGGGAAGGATTTGTGCTGAAGCCGTTTTTGCATATCAGTTTGCTCATCAAGGTCACCATCCATGAAGTGAGTTTGGAATTCACCTCTCATGAATTCAGATCCAGGCCCGCCCGCCAAAAAATGCTGTGCGCTTGCCTCGCCATTGCTCCAGAGGAGGCTGTTGTGAGGTGGATGCTTGGGGTGGATCTTCTTCCATAGGCTCTGGTTTGATTCCAGAGTTCATATAGAGAATGGGACCAAAGGAATTAACGGAGGAAGCTCGAGGAGAAACTGGCGGAGATGCAAATGGAGACTCCGGGAGCGGCGGTGGAGAAGGAGGTGGTGAAGTGGGCAACGGCGGAGGTATTTCCATATGAGGGGGTAGAGGTTGGAATTGGTGGAGATCAGCTCTATCCTCTTGTAGCATATCTCGTTCATCAATACAGAATGCTCGATAGAAGGGGTGTTGGCTGTCAGCACACTAATCTGTTGTTTCGAGAGGAGAATCAACTACTACATAAGGAGAGTCAACCATCTCGATAGAATCAAAAAACTGGGGCCAAAACATACGACTGGGAGATTTGGAAGGATAGCAGGGCTCTGTGAGGGGACTAGCCGAAGAGGGGGGTAATGATGGAGGAAATGACTTATATACCGACCGGGTTGAAGAGGATGCATGGCCCTTTCGAAGTTGCTGCAGCTCATCTAGCACTGTGTGAATATTACGATCTAGTTAGCCCACAGCAAGTTGTAAATCGTACAGGGTAGAGTGGCAAGCATCCAAACATACCTGAGTAGCAAGGTTGTGCGAATTGCACCAATTTAACTGCTGCTGCTCAACAGGCATGCTATGGTCATCTTTGTCAGAAAAAATGCCAGCTCTATAAACCAGCTGTTGCACATGTGCATTGTAGGCTTCCAACTGAAAAAGATCACATAGCTTGAGAGCAGAAAATTCATTTGCTGCCTGGGCGCGATCATCTGTAAAAGTAGGAAGAAACTGATTGGAGATTGCAGCTATAAGGGAATCCGGGGCATTAGGTTGATTGTTGGCATCAGCACTTGCAAAGATTTGCTCTTTGGATTCATCTGATAAGAACTCCCACCAATTAGCAAGAACACCGGTGAAACCTTTGGTGGTTTCGACTGCTGCGTCTCTTGGATTCCATCTGTAGATCGTGACTAATGACATCATGTGTCCGTAGAATATTTTGAGAATATCCTTCATTGCTTGTGGTGAGGCCGCATCAATATTTAAAATATATCCAGGGAAGGATTTGTGCTGAAGCCGTTTCTGCATATCAGTTTGCTCATCAAGGTCACCATCCATGAAGTGAGTTTGGAATTCACCTCTCATGAATTCAGATCCAGGCCCGCCAAAAAATGCTGTGCGCTTGCCTCGCCATTGCTCCCGAGGAGGCTGTTGTGAGGTGGATGCTTGGGGTGGATCTTCTTCCATAGGCTCTGGTTTGATTCCAGAGTTCATGTAGAGAATGGGACCAAAGGAATTAACGGAGGAAGCTCGAGGAGAAACTGGCGGAGATGGAAATGGAGACTCCGGGAGCGGCGGTGGAGGCCGCATCAATATTTAAAATATCCTTCATTGCTTGTGGTGAGGCCGCATCAATATTTAAAATATATCCAGGGAAGGATTTGTGCTGAAGCTGTTTCTGCATATCAGTTTGCTCATCAAGGTCACCATCCACGAAGTGAGTTTGGAATTCACCTCTCATGAATTCAGATCCAGGCCCGCCCGCCAAAAAATGCTGTGCGCTTGCCTCGCCATTGCTCCCGAGGAGGCTGTTGTGAGGTGGATGCTTGGGGTGGATCTTCTTCCATAGGCTCTGGTTTGATTCCAGAGTTCATATAGAGAATGGGACCAAAGGAATTAACAGAGGAAGCTCTATCCTCTTGTAGGAGGCGGTGAAGTGGGCAACGGCAGAGGTATTTCCATATGAGGGGGTAGAGGTTGGAATTGGTGGAGATCAGCTCTATCCTCTTGTAGCATATCTCGTTCATCAATACAGAATGCTCGATAGAAGGGGTGTTGGCTGTCAGCCCACCAATCTGTTGTTTCGAGAGGAGAATCAACTACTACATAAGGAGAGTCAACCATCTCGATAGAATCAGAAAACTGGGGCCAAAACATAAGACTGGGAGCTTTGGAAGGATAGCAGGGCTCTGTGAGGGGACTAGTCGAAGAGGGGGGTAATGATGGAGGAAATGACTTATATACCGACCGGGTTGAAGAGGATGCATGGCCCTTCCGAAGTTGCTGCAGCTCATCTAGCACTGTGTGAATATTACGATCTAGTTTGCCCACAGCAAGTTGTAAATCGTACAGGGTAGAATGGCAAGCATCCAAACATACCTGAGTAGCAAGGTTGTGCGAATTGCACCAATTTAACTGCTGCTGCTCAACAGGCATGCTATGGTCATCTTTGTCTGTTAGGGCATAAGGGGCATGAACAGACTTCAGTGAACCATCTTCAGTTGTTTAGACTGTGGCCACTTGACTGGTCGGAGCATCATCATTGGATATATGCGATCCGCTGATGCAGTGATATTATCAAAATTGGAATGCGACTGTACAGGCGGATTTACGGCAGTAGAGCGGCGATACTGTAGACTGGCATCAGCAGGAAATCGGGATGCAGCTGTAGAAGTTACCCAATCTCTGATGGATTCAACTTTGTCAGGGGAGAGATCAGGAGCAGCATCGGAGGCACTAGTTCGGCTCTCATCTGGGACTCCGGCAATAGAAACATGAGAGGTTGATGGGAAAGATAAACGCATAACGCGCTTACCCTTTTCACTTGAGGTGCGAAGGCGAACAATCGATTTTGTTGGAGCATCCTCCACCTGAAACATAGGCTTTTTGGAAAAGGAGGAGGCTTCATCCGAGACTTGCTGATAATCCATTTCCCACTCTTCTGGCATAGGCAGAGCATCGAAATGAAACCTGGTCACTTCTGCATTAGTCTTGCCATAAATGATACATTCATCATTAGCACTGACATGGCGAGGGACGGGATTAATTGTAGACACTAAATAATTTACAGAACGGACATGGATAGCACAGTGCTCTGATTTTGGCTTCATGGCTAGACCTTTAATCTGGACATACAAACGTAGAGCAGTGGACAAGTGGGGGTCCGTGAGAGACATTTTGAAATTAGGATAGACTACTGTGTAAACAGGCTCTCGATTGAGGCTACCATGGATGAGTCCTATGCGGCGGGCATGTTTAATATTATAGTGATGAGTATCTACCAAACTGACCATGCAAGTAGCATTTACACCCATGCGAAAAAGCGGTTCTATAGCTAGGATAAAGCATCCATAATGTATATACTTATATCCAGAAAACTGAAAAGAATCAATCTCTTGGGGAGTAAAGAGAGGGAGATAAACACCAGTGGAACCCTCATCAGCCACATTGATCACTACTTCGGATACCTTCACATGTTTGAGGGCCTTGAAATGGAACGCAAAAACTTGTAAATATCATCAGCACTGATACCAAAAAGGAGGGGTGATGGAAGGACGGAAGGTTGGAGGGGTGACGGAAGGACGGAAGGTGACGGAAGGACGGAAGGTTGGAGGGGTGACAGAAGGACGGAAGGTGACGGAAGGATGGAAGGACGGAAGGAGGTGACGGAGGGAGGTGACGGAAGGACGGAGGGGTGACAGAAGGATGTAAGGAATAATGATAGAAAGACGTAGATCTGAAAAGAGAAAACTAAACGGAGTAAGAGCGAGAACCCATGATGATGCCGAAGGTGACGGAAGGACGGAGGGGTGACAGAAGGACGTAAGGAATAATGATAGAAAGACGTAGATCTGAAAAGAGAAAACTAAACGGAGTAAGAGCGAGAACCCATGATGATGCCGAGGGGTAAGGAGAAGACAAAATCGGGAGACGAAGCGTGAATGAAATAGACGTAGACAGGAAAGTCGGTAGGAGGTGAGGTGCGTAACAACGGGGAAGACCAATCGAAGGCAAAGAACAGGACGTAAGAGATGGAGAACGGTGGAATAGTCATGAAGAAAACTGAAAATAGGAAACTGAGAACAAGGGAGTTTGGAGCAAGAAGGCTCAGAAGATATATTGCAAAAGGCTGACGATACAAGAAGCTCTCGGAGGCAGACTCTGCCTACAAATGAGCCAAGGGTGCTCTTATATAGGAAAAGGCAAGAGGGAGGATGAGCTGTAATCCACTCTGAGCTGTCATGAGTGGAGGGTGAGTTGTAATCCACCCTGAGCTCTCATCCATTTGTTTGTACAATGAAAAGATATGGAAAAGACATAAAGGTGAAGGTCTTACTCAAATATGAGCAGTGTCTAGTCACTTTATGAATTTTATTTAATTTTGTACATGTGTTATGGTGAAGGTCTTATCCAATTAAGGACAGTGTCTAATCACCATGACCGAGACATAGGACTTCTGGTTGTTCAGTATTAAGTGGAAGTAGTAATCCGCCATTGTGGGTGTCCCAATAAGGTGCTTCCCTAAACCCTAAACCCTAAACCCTAAACCCTAAACCCTATACCCTAAAACCCTAAATCTTAAACCCTAAACCCTAAACCCTAAACCCTAAACCCTAAGCCCTAAGCCCTAAGCCCTGAACCCTAAACCCTAAGCCCTGAACCCTAAGCCCTAAACCCTAAGCCCTGAACCCTAAGCCTGAAACCCTAAGCTCGAAACCCTAACTCCCAAACCCTACACCCTAAACCCTAAACCCTAAACCCTAAACCCTAACTCCCAAACCCTAAACCCTAAAACCAAAACCCTAAACCCTAACTCCCAAACCCTAAACCCTAAACCCTAAACCCTAAACCCCAAACCCTAAACCCTAAACCTTAAACTCTAACTCCCAAACCCTAAAACCTAAACCCCAAACCCTAAAGCCTAAACCCTAACCCCCAAACCCTAAATCCTAAACCCTAAATCCTAAACCCTAAACCCTAAATCCTAAACCCTAACCCCCAAACCCTAAACCCTAAACCACCAAACTCTAAACCCTAACCCCCAAACCCGAACCCTCAAACCTTGAACCCTAAACCCTAAACCCTAACTCACCAAACCCGAAATCCTAAACCCAAACCACGAAATCCTAAACCTTAAATCCTATGAGTGTTTTCAAGTAATATCATTTATTTAAGTAATAGTTTTAATTAGAATTCATAAGTAATAGTGGAATTGATAGTTGGGAGGGTGGTAGTGGGAGAAAGGGAGAGTGGGAAAGTGGAGAAAGGGAGTGTGGGAGGGTGGTAGTGGGAGAAAGGGAGAGTGGGAGAGGGAGTGGGAATGGGGGCGGTGGGGGTGGGGGTGGGGGTGGGGGTGGGAGGATGGGAGTGGGAGTGGGAGAGGGAGTGGGAATGGGGGAGGTGGGGGTGGGGGTGGGGGTGGGGGTGGGAGAATGGGAGTGGGAGTGGGAGAGGGAGTGGGAATGGGGGAGGTGGGGGTGGGGGTGGGAGAATGGGAGTGGGAGTGGGAGAGAGAGTGGGAATGGGGGAGGTGGGGGTGGGGTGAGGGTGGGAGGATGGGAGTGGGAGTGGGAGGGGTGGGGAGTGGGAGTGGGAGAGGGAGTGGGAATGGGGGAGGTGGGGGTGGAAGTGGGAGGGGTGAGGTGGGAGGATGGGAGTGGGAATGGGGGAGGTGGGGGTGGAAGTGGGAGGTGTGGGGTGGGAGGATGGGGGAGGGAGTGGGAATGGGGGAGGTGGGGGGGGTGGGAAAATGGGAGTGGGAGTGGGAATGGGGGAGGTGGGGGGGTGGGAAAATGGGAGTGGGAGTGGGAGTGGGAGGATGGGAGTGGGAGGGGTGAGGTGGGAGGATAAGGGTGGGAGAATGGGAGTGGGAGTGGGAATGGGGGGGGAGGGGTGGGGGTGGGAGGATGGGAGTGGGAGTGAGAGGTGGAGGTGGGAGGATGGGAGTGGGTGGGAGAATGGGAGTGGGAGTGGGAGTGGGAATGGGGGAGGTGGGGGTGGGGTGAGGGTGGGAGTGGGAGGGGTGGGGTGGGAGGATGGGAGTGGGAGAGGGAGTGGGAATGGGGAAGGTGAAAGAATGGGCGTGGGCGTGGGAGTGAGAATGGGGGAGGTGGGGTGGGAGGATGGGGGTGGGAGTGGGAGTGGGAATGGGGTGGGAGGATGGGAGTGGGTGGGAGAGAGAGAGAAGATAATCTAATAGAGAGGCCAATGGGAGAGGAGATAATGTTATAGAAGGACCAATGAGAGAGAAGCACTTAAAACCCTAGTTTTTCTTATATATACTCTCCTTCTCTCATTGTTTCTCTCATTTCAACAAGGAAGAGCAAGACGAGAAGCAAAAAAAGGAGGAAGAGCAAAAGCAAGCACAAGCATAGATTTCAACTTTTTTCCAGGTACTTTTTTTAAAATTTGTATTCTTTGAAATTTTATTATAGAGAGAGAACTTAGAGAGAGAAAAGTGAAGGAAAGATTTTTAGAGAGAGAATATAAGAGAGAGAGTCTTGCTGCCTCGGCAGCAAAAGAGAGAGAGAGCAAGAGAGAGGGAGAGAGAGGAGAGAAGGGGGGGGAAAGAGAGGGGAGAGAAAGGGAGGGGGGAGAGAAGGGGGAGGGGGGGGAAGAGAGGGGAGAGAGGGGGGAAGCCGCGAGGGGGGGGAGAGAGAGAGGGGAGGGGGAGGCCACTGCTGCGGCAGCGGAGAGAGGGGGGGAGGGAGGGGAGGGGAGGGGAGAGAGAGGGGAGGGGAGAGGGAGGGGAGGGCAGGGGACAGAGAGAGGGGGGGGCCGCTGCCACGGCAGCGAGAGAGGAGGGGGGGGAGAGAGAAGGGCAGGGGCCGCGGCAGCGAGAGAGAGGGGGAGGGAGAGAGAGAGAGGGGGGGGCAGCTGCGGCGGCAGCGAGAGAGGAGGGGGGGAGAGAGAGAGAAGGGGGGGGCCGCTGCCGCGGTAGCGAGAGAGGAGGGGGGAGAGAGAGAAGGGGGAGGCACGGCAGCACGAGAGAGGGGGGGGAGAGAGAGAGGGGGGGGAGGCCGCGACACGCTGTCGCGGCAGTGGAGAGAGGGGGGGAGAGGGAGGAGGGGGAGGGGGGAGAGAGAGGAGGGGGGGGTTGCCGCGACAGCGAGAGAGGCACGGGGGGGGAGAGAGAGAGGGGGGGGCGCGAGAGAGAGGGGAGGGAGAGAGAGAGAGGGGGGGGCCGCTGCCGCGGCAGTGAGAGAGGGGGGGGGCAGAGAGAGAAGGGGAGGCAGCGAGAGAGAGGGGAGGGAGAGAGAGAGAGAGAGGGGGGGCCGCTGTCGCGACAGCGAGAGAGGGAGGGGGGGGAGAGAGAGAAGGGGGGGCAGCGAGAGAGAGGGGAGGGAGAGAGAGAGAGAGGGGGGGCCACTGCGTGGCAGCGAGAGAAGAGGGGGGGGGAGAGAGAGAAGGGGGGGCAGCGAGAGAGAGGGGAGGGAGAGAGAGAGAGAGGGGGGGCCGCTGCCGCGGCAGCGAGAGAGGGAGGGGGGGGAGAGAGAGAAGGGGGGGTAGCGAGAGAGAGGGGAGGGAGAGAGAGAGAGGGGGGAGAGGGAGGGGAGGGGAGGGGAGGGGAGAGAGAGAGGGGGGAGCCGCTGCCGCGGCAACGTGAGAGGGGGGAGAGGGAAGAGAGAAGGGGGGGCCGCTGCCATGGTAGCGAGAGAGGAGGGGGGGGAGAGAGATAACGGGGGGCAGCGAGAGAGAGGGGGGGGAGAGGGAGGGGAGGGGAGGGGAGAGAGAGAGGGGGGGCCGCTGCCGCGGCAGCGAGAGAGGAGGGGGGGAGAGAGAGAAGGGGGGGGATGCGAGAGCGAGAGAGAGGGGGAGGGAGAGAGAGAGAGGAGGGGGGGCCGCTGGGGGGGAGAGGGAAGAGAGAGGGGGGGCCGCTGCCACGGCAGCAAGAGAGGAGGGAGGGGGAGAGAGATAAGGGGGGGCAGCGAGAGAGAGGGGGGGGAGAGAGAGAGAGGGGGGAGAGGGAGGGGAGGGGAGGGGAGAGAGAGAGGGGGGGCCACTGCCGCGGAAGCGAGAGAGGAGCGGCGGGGAGAGAGAGAAAGGGGGGATGCGAGAGCGAGAGAGAGGGGGAGGGAGAGAGAGAGAGGAGGGGGGGCCGCTGCCGCGGTAGCGAGAGAGGAGGGGGGGGCAGCAAGAGAGGAGGGGGGGAGAGAGAGACAGGGGGGGAGGCCGCTGCCGCGACAGCAGAGAGAGGGGGGGAGAGGGAGGGGGGGAGAGGGAGGGGGGGAGAGGAGGGGGGGAGAGAGAGGGGGGGCGCGGTAGTGAGAGAGAGGGGGAGGGAGAGAGAGAGAAGGGGGGGGCCGCTGCCGCGCCGAGAGAGAAGGGGGGGAGAGAGGTGGGAGAGGAGGGGGGCGGCAGAGAGAGAAGGGGGGGCCGCTGCCGCGGCAGCGAGAGAGAGGGGGAGGGAGAGAGAGAGAGGGAGGGCCGCTACCGCGGCAGTGAGAGAGAAGGGGGGGAGAGAGAGAGAAGGGGGGGAGGCACAGCGAGAGAGAGGGGGGAGAGAGAGAGAGAGGGGGGGGCCGCTGCCGCGGCAGCGAAAGAGAGGGAGGGGGGAGAGAGAGAGAGAGAGGGAGAGACAGAGAGAGAGGGGGAGGCCGCTGCCGCGGCAGCGAGAGGAAGAGAGGGGGGGAGAGAGAGAGGGGAGGGGAGAGAGAGAGAGGGGGGAGGCCGCGGCAAGTGAGAGAGAGAGTGGGGAGCGCAAGTGAGAGAGAGGGAAAAGGTGAGGAGAGAGGGAGAGAGAGAGAGAGAGAGGGGAAATGAAGAGGAGGGGAGAGAGTAGACTAAGATGAGAGTAAACATAGACTAGAGCGGAGAGGAAAGAGAGAGAGAGAGAAGAGTGAGAGAGATGGACGAGAGATGAAAATTTAGAGAGGGAGGACACAAGAGAAAGTACGATCGAGATAGAAAATCTTACCAATGAAGAGGAGAAATGAGTGGGCGACGATCGAGAGAAGATAAAGGAGCTACGATCAATGAGGCATATGAGAGGAGATTGGTGTGTGATTTAGTCGAAACTTAAACAAACAAAACTATAAACCTTGGTGTTT
Source organism: Dipteris shenzhenensis (assembly GCF_047967505.1). Classification (NCBI taxonomy): domain Eukaryota; kingdom Viridiplantae; phylum Streptophyta; class Polypodiopsida; order Gleicheniales; family Dipteridaceae; genus Dipteris; species Dipteris shenzhenensis. The sequence goes on from NC_141599.1 coordinate 61,937,537, forward strand.
GATGAAAATTTAGAGAGGAAGGACACAAGAGAAAGTACGATCGAGGTAGAAAATCTTACCAATGAGGAGAAAAAATGAGTGGGCGATGATCAAGAAGAGATAAAGGAGAGATGTTTTGATGGAAGAATTTGGGAGCTACGATCAATGAGGCATATTAGAGGAGTTTGGTGTGTAATTTAGTCGAAACTTAAACAAACAAAACTATAAACCTTGGTGTTTGAAAAGAGAAACGTGTGGAAACTAGAATTTCAAATTTCCCGCCTTTTTTTAAACTATGAATCCTTGTGTTTGAAAAGATAAACGTGTGAAAACTTGAAAATTGTGATAAAAGACAACCTTGTGTTTCAAAAGACAAATGCGTGGATGTGAAAATTGTGATAAAAGACAACCTTGTGTTTCAAAAGACAAACGTGTGGATGTGAAAAGACAAATGTATGCTAAAAGCAAAACTTGTAGAAACTTGAATTTTAAATTTTTCTTTGTTTTTGAATTTAAAATGAGTTTCACTTTCATTTTCAATTTACTAGTTTAATTTAGACTATAATGCATTTTGTTTTGGAATATAAAAAGTATAATTTTAATTTTATTACATTTTAAATTAAAATTTTAAAAGTAGTTTAACTTACATTCGTTATTATTACTTTAATTTATTTCTTTTTAGGGAGAATCAATATATTCTTTTAGGTAAATATTAAAATTTTAATTTTAAGTCTTGTTTTCTTTATTTTACGTTATTTTTTCATAAACTTTAAGTTAAACTTTAAGTTAAACTACTTTATAGTTTTTATTATTTAAATTCAAATTTATTAAGATTTTAACTTCTTATTAATGTGAATGTTCAATTCTTATGAGTTGTAAGTAAATTAGTTTTTGAAAATATAAATTTTATCTTTTTTAAAATGAGAAGGGGAAGGGAGAGAGAGAGAAGGGGGGGGCCACTGCCACGGCAGCGAGAGAGAAGGGGGGGGAGAGAGAGAGAAAGGGGTGGGAGGATGGGAGTGGGAGAGGGAGTGGGAATGGGGAAGGTGAAAGAATGGACGTGGGCGTGGGAGTGAGAATGGGGGAGGTGGGGTGGGAGGATGGGGGCGGCAGCGAGAGAGAAGGGGGGGGAGAGAAGGGGGGAGAGAGAGAGAAAGGGGTGTGAGTTTAAAAAAGATAAAATATAAATTTTATCTTTTTTAAACTCACAACCTTAGTGTATGCAAAAGAATAATGGAAAATAGATTATTTTTTGCTTTTAATTCGCAACCTAAGGATATTAAAAAGAACAATGGAAAAGAAATTATTTCTTGCTTTTCTTCGCTTCGACGGTTAGTGTAGTCTAGATTAGCATAGATTAGTTTGTCCTTAGAGGAGAGAACTCCAAAAAAACCAATCAAAGCCATGCTCAAAATTTCCCGACTAGTTCCTAATCGGAGTCAATCCATTCGTTCACATTCGGTTTCACAGTCACAACAACCCTACCATTTAAGCAACGATTAAGGTTTTTAAACTTTCAAGATGATTGAAAGTTGTATCAGTGGACATGACAGATTACAGTTGTGGAAGTTGACATAGCATTTTACACTTATATCAGTTGCGGGAGTTGACAGAGCATTTTGCACTTATATATGACAGACTTCAAATTTGTATTCAGAGATCATTGTAAATCCTTAATTTTTTTCACATTTATGCTCTAAGCCTTGTAAAGCCTTTTAGGCTATTCCCAAAGCATTTATGCTCTAAGCCTTGTAAAGCCTTTTAGGCTATTCCCAAAGCATAAATTGATACTTATATGATTGGGAAGAATAAAAACTTGAGGTGTATTAATGGGACTCATTGTACTTTTGATTTTTCAAAGTAATTGTAGTTTGTCAAAGTACTTAAAATTTGTGTTGTGCTTGAATACAGGATGGATCTTGAGGCTACAGCCTTTGTCAATGGTATGACACTGAAATACAATGGAAGAATTTATGCCCCAAAGGACTTCACAAATTGGACAGTTGTTGACACAACAAAGAAAGCATGGTTCTTGGTCTTAAGTAAAGGAAATCTCATTCTAGTGATGACAAAGAGAGAGTTGGAGAAAGATGAGTGGGCATCAAATGTATCTTTCTCAAAGAGCAATTTGATTCAAGGGGGCACCTTAGTAGGAATAAAAATTGAAAAAGACAGCAATACAATGATGATTTACACAAAGTCAAGAATGAGCAACAGATCGTTTCTTCTTTCTAAGAAAGATGCAATGCACTTTGTGATGCCGCCGCCAAAAGCACCTAGATTTCCTTAATTGGTTCCTGCATTGGAGATCCTTCAACATGTGTGGGAGGAATTTCCCATTGAGGAAGCAAGAAAAATGCAGTCAAAGATTATCCTTGAATACTTTCAGGGTGTCATCCAACAAGGTTCAACTTCATTGGAGGGACCTAAGGTGCAAGAATCCACACATGAGAAAGGAAGTGATGAGACACGCCATGTAGACCTGGTTCATGGTAATACAAATGAGAGAGGAAGTGGAGTGGATGAGACAAAACACATTGTAGCAATGGATGAGGGTCTTGTACATGTGGATGCTTACAAGGGATCTACATCTGAGACAGGAATTGAATTGGTGGAGACCGGACATGCACATGCATCTCAGACAGAAATTGAATTGAGTGAGACACGACATGCATCAGATAAGACAGGACATGCACACACATCTCTTGTTCATGGTATTACTCACTTAGATGGTGTAACTCATGAAGTTGATGGAATAACAGAACAAGTGAAGCCCTTAAGTATAGCTGAAGTTGAGGCAATAGAAGAAGAAGTAGGGTGATCTAAAGCAGTTCACATTGAGCCCCTAAAAAATAAACCTACGTCAAATGCAAAAGGCAAGTACTTCACGAGCTACAGTTCCAAGTCCTATAACTGGAAAAAGAGGTCGTTCATATACAAAGAAAGGGTAAAGAAGAGAAGAGGAAGAACATGAAGAGGATGCGGAGGGTCTTGAAATGGAGTCAGATCTAGAAGCAGAAATGTTATCAATGAAGAACCTAAATCTTCGCTTGAATAAGGCTGTGACAGATGAGGATCCAGGATATATATGGGGCCAGAAGACTCAAGTTATACATGCTTCAACAGTGGTCAAAGCAAGTGTCTTCACCAACAGCAGGACCTTAGATACAGCCTATGCTGAAAAGATTTTTCAGGCTTTGATTGATGGAAAAAAACCAGTTGTTTCTAATTTGGTACTCCGTCCAAGAACATTTTGGCCAGTCATGGGAGATTATAGTTAATCCATCAATTTCTGTCAGCCTATAGATTTTGAGATGCAATTCACTAAGTTCCTCGGAAAACAAGTTCCCTCACTTCAAGAAGGACAGAGTTCAGTGAATGATCCAGAATGACATATAAGGGATGCCAAGAGAAATTTCTTAGCTCATTGTACATTTGAGGCAATAGATGGTCAGCACTATGCCTATGCTTGTAATGAGTGCTCTAGAGATGCATACAAGAAAGGAGAAATTACTTATCAAACCTTCGCGAGTGTGCCTCAATTTCACTACTATTCTGCATGCATCTGTATCTTCAAGAACGAGAAAAAATATTTGATTGAGTCGGAAAGACTTAATCATGACATTTATGCACTACGAAAAATCACCTCCACTTCAGAGATGTTGCTCAAAGCTAGGACCATATGGAAAACTTTTAATTCTCCTTTGACCACTCTCAAAAGAACTGCAACTAAAGTGGAAGCGGATAATCTTGTTGACTTCTACACATGCTTGAGTGCCATTGTACCAAGGGGAAAGCAGGAAAGAGCAGAGGTGATTACAAGCTTCAAGACAGTAAGGGATAGGTATCAAGACTACACAAGCATACTTTTCCGTAGTGATGAAGTTTTTCATCAGATCAAAGACGTGTGTCTTGCATGTGAGAAAGGAGATGTCATATATGAGGCTCCATCATTGATTAAAGAGAAGGCAAAGAAGATTGAGAAAAAAGAGATGACAGCTCAGATGTGGAGGCCTTTAAGAAACCTACCAGACAAATACGCAAGTCTTGCTGCAGAGAAATTAATGTCCAAAGAATGGTTTTTTGGCAAAAAGGATAAAGATCATTGCATGGAAGATTGCATCATCCAACAGGTCAAGCGTGATGCAGTAAAGAGTGCAATTGAATATTTATTGGGAGAAAAAAATATTCCAATTAGCCAATGTAAAATTGAGCATAACATTGTGAGGCAGATGGCATCAGCTTTACCGTCAGCTAAACAAAAGGCTTGGGCGCATAAATGGGTGAAGGTAGAAGATGATGGATCTGAAATTACTCCCTCTATGAGAAGTGACATTCCAGAAAATGTGTATGCATATGCACAAAAGGTCATCAATAACCACACTCTCAGAAAAGAAAAAACTTTGAACAAGGGCTTTTATTTCATACATGAAATCATTTCAGAGTCTGGAAAGAGTGTTGAGTGCAAGGGAGTTTCATTGAATGATTTTTTGTCCGACGACACTGCTTGGGAGAGACCTCAGCTTTTCTTTGTCTATGAAATATCACTGGATGACATCCGTCAACTCCTTGACAGAATATTACATACCACCATTGGTAGAGTGGGACAATGTAATATAGTCATATTTGCTGATAAAGATGACAAGGAACAAATGTCTGCTACCCTAGAAAAACAATATGGCAATGAGCTCAAGATTTACAATGGGATATACTCAAGAAAAAGGGACAAGAGAGAATGCGGTCTCAAGATACAGAGTCTAGAAACCTTTTTCTTGTGCATGAAGAGCCCTTACAATGATCACTCCTTACAAAACAATATAAGAGGGAATGCAAAGAGATTGCAACTACTGCTAGAAGAGCATGAAGCTCCAAGTCCCCTCCATCGCAACGCAAATCACTATGAAAGGCCAGCAAAAAGTGCTGATCTTTTAATTAGTATGATGGAATTTTTGCTACCATTCGGATGGGAAGTCACATTGTGCCGAATGGGACATCTGTTTGAAGCTCTTATCAGAAAAGGACACAATGTAAATATTATTGAGAGCCCTGCTTGCTTGGAATACCTTGATACCGTGGCTTCTCTCACAATAAAGTTTGATAAGAAAGGTCCGATCTCACATGAAGAGGATGACATAGAGATGATCATGTATGATGAGAGCAAGAAAGATGATGAAAATGATCAAAGCTCTGGATATAATAGTGAGGACACCAGCGATAGCAAGGAAGTAGAAGAAGATGGATATGACACTGACTGAAGGTTACATAAAAAGACCACGAAGATATGTAGAGGTATGAAAACTTATGTTTAATTTTCTTTATTCATTTAAAGGTCTTTTTAAATTTATAATTAATTTAAAATTTTGAATCTCATAATTATTTTATCCTTTTATAGGAGAAGGGAGAGGAGGAGGATGAGGAGGACATACTCATCTCAAGAAAGCAAAGCTGCTCTGGCTATCCGTCGGATGACTCTAGAAAATAATCATACATTGCAGCAAATGGAGAAGTCATTTCAAGTTAGGTTTCAAGTTCGAGAACAACCTCTTACTTTTATATTCGATGAAGAGGACATTTCAATCCTCATAAACTTCAAGAAAGAGGTCAATGACAAGGTCATAATAGCCATCCTCAGGTTTGACACAAACTTTTTACTGACTTTATGCTTTTGTATTTCCATTGGATCAAATGAACTAATATTCTTTTCTTTTTATTGCAGTATGGTTTTACAACAGCTTCCGCTATATATACAAAGATGTGCATATATGGTCGATCCTCTTGTTTCTAGTGTACTTAGCAATAAGCAGAAGACCATAGATGATGTTTTTAAGTGGTTGCAACCTATTGATTTGACTGCGGCATGAGTTATCTTTACCGCATATCACAAGGAGTGAGTATCAATCCCTACCTAGCTTATCTCTTACATTGTGGAGGATTATATCAAATAATAATTATTCTTAATTGATAATGCAGCTTGCATTGGAGCTTGGTAATTGTGGACATCTTAGCCACGCAATGCTTCTTTGTCAATTCAATAGCATCTATCCATGGCAGTGTGTCAGAGTAAGTATAACCTACTTGTGTCATAATTATGTCAATGAGATGCATCCTATGCAATGCGCACATTCATTTATGTTTTCTATTTTGATGTGTAGATCTGCTCGAAAGTTGGTAGGTGCTATAGATGCACTTATGCAAATGGAGGGTGACTTGGAAGATCAAATAGAGTATGTAACATGCCCTGCAGCGAAGCAGAATGATAACCACAGTTGTGGGTGGAGAGTCGGATATAACTGCTTTTTGCTCCTTGCTCAAATTTTTAATTTGAGAGGTGGTGAAACCTCATTGTCCACATATACAGACTTGCATCTATATGTATTTATGTCATCTATCATTAAGGCATTTATTGATAACGTGGTGGAGCATCTAGAGGAAACATCTAGAGGAAAAATTGAATGGCTGTAGTCTTGAAAATCTCAGGCTTAACTTTTGAAGGTGTTTATTAACACCATTAAATATTAAGAGAGTTTACAACAACCGAATCTTATTTTTTCATGTAACTTATCTAGGCTGCGTTAAATTTTATAATTTTAGTTTCATGTCCTTAAAAAAAATATATAAAAATGCTTGTTTTTATGTTTTTATATGTGCTTTGAAGATTGGGTTTTTCTTAAATTTTATCTGAAAACTAGTCCAAAAGTATATGTAAAAATGAATTTGTACATTGACAAGTCCAAAATTAATGAAATAAGTGTTTACTAAAGAAAAGGTCGATGTATTCATTCTTCCATGGAAGTCGTTTTCCAGCGCAAGGCTTGCCAGATGAAAAATGTTTTGTTTTTAAAATGTCAACCAATGGTCCAGCATCTGGTGTGGATCTTGTCAATCGCATGAGAAGAGCAGGAAATGGTGATTTGAGGAATTCATGGGTACAATTTGATCACACCCATCAAGTGAGTGATGATGAGCTCCTTGATGAACCTATGTATGCAAGGCATCATGCGATTAGTGATGCTCTTTGCATGGGTGGAGCACAATGGCATGTCATGTTTATGATCCTAGGTATAACTTCCCTCCATCCTTATGTATCCATGTTGCTATCATCAAGAGAGTTGTGGTATAATATTTAATTACTAGTGTGCAGGAATTAATGACCATCGTCACATGTGAGATGAAAGATGAAGATGCTGAAAGCCAAATCCTATTTTGGGAGATGTTGAATACCACAATGAAACAATGTGGGTATCCCCCTGCGGATTTTCATGGTTTCATGTCTGATGAAGCTCGAGCAAATTCGATAGCTATGAGAACTATTTTCAATGGGGGTCCAAACAATATAATTGTTGGGAGAGAGTGCTCATGTCTCTTCCATTGGGAACAAAGCTTGCATAAGCATACAAAGAAATTCGTCAAAGAGGATATGAGGAATGAGCATATCACCATGTGTAAGAATGGGAGATTATGTAAGACAAAGCAAGAAGCTACCAACCAAGCAAAGCTCATTCAAAAGTGGTGGCATGCAGGACATGTTCGTGAGGTCGACATTCCTTCAATGGACATATGGTTTAGTTGGTGGGATGTGCGGATTGCCCATTGGGGGAATCTCATGAGTGCAGCATGTATTTTGTAGATAAATGTACCAAAAATGGCCCACTTGGAGCTCCCATTCTGCACCGGGGTTCAACAGAGCAACCTCGTCCACTTACCTATTTAGGGTTTGAGAATAGGTCGAGGGTGTTACACCCCCCGATGCCTCTAATCATTCGCTTTACTCGATAAAACTGCGCAATGAGCTCCAGTTATCCTGAGGGAAACTTCAGAGGGAATCGGCTACTAGATGGTTAATCTCAAGGTCCAATTCATCATTGTGATGCACATTGAAAGATATCAGGGAAATGTCTTGCTTTATTGGGGTTTTCTAGTTTAGAGGAGTCATATACGGAATTGAAGTAGAAGACTATCTAGTGCAATAAGAAGCACAAGAGGCATAGTGTTATGAATGGATGGAAGGGAGTCATGGCTGCTCATTGGCTTTGTCTTACTTACTCTTATGGGCTTTTGAACATCTCTTAAGTGTGTTCTTCATATTAGAACATCATTCATGAGGTCTTCTTGTTTTTATTTAAATTTTGGTTTTGTATTATGGGTTTTATATTAGAAAAAGCAAGTAAGACTCTCCTGAGCATACGTTGATGCTTTGAAAAACGTTTCGTCCATTACGCTCTTATATATTTGTTTTCATTATTGTGACAAGTCATGCTTCATTTTGAGTTCTTTTTTTTTTAATTTGCAAAGGTGTATGCCTTTATTTATGATAAGAAAGATTGTGTTCCTTCACATTGTGATTTTCCCATTGTGTCTTGCTCTCAGGATGAAAACTTGAAGTCAATGTATTGAGAAAATTTTCTCCATATGTAAAGGTTTTTAGAGCTAAGAATGTTCGAAATTGTGGTCCACATAGTACAAAATTAAAATTTTCTTTATATGTAATGGTTTTGAGAGCTAAGAATGTTAGAAATGATCCATATAGTACAAAATCAGCTCATTGGATTAAGATGGGGTGTTGGTATATTTTGGTGGTTGAAACTTGTCTTCGAGGGTGTGCTTACTTGTCTTCATATGTAAAGGTTTTGAGAGCTAAGAATGTTACAAAATCAGCGTATATTTTGGTGGTTGAAACTTGTCTTCGAGGGTGTGCTTTTGTGATTCCTAAACCAATCAAACCTGAATTTTTCTAAGGTGTATTACTCTTTATTGTTGAATAGAGGTGTTGGATAAACGTATTTTATAATGAGTTCATGAGGTTATGTATAAGATGGGTTTAGTGAATTATTCATTAAAGAAAGGAAGGTGCAAAATATTTGATGGCAATGTGTGATAGGGGAAGGGAAAAGAGGGACGTAAATGGAAGGCATACATCCAATAGGCTAATTTCATGAATTATTCTTAACATTGTTTTTTGCCCCGGGATCTATTGCTATATCCGGCTCATCGTCGTAACATGAACTGGACGATCCATCAATACGTGGGAGGACAGTCCGTCCCAATTTAGAACATTCCTGACTCTCCCACAAAAGAAGGAAAAAAAAAGATCACAGAAAAGGAGATGGGGTGTATCTACTTATGCATCAAGATCTGGGATGGAAGGATTCGAACCTCCGAATGAGGGGACCAAAACCCGCTGCCTTACCACTTGGCCACGCCCCATACATATTTGATATAATGAATATCCCATACTTCGACTCTCATGTCAACCCCCCTTCCTGAATGGGTTGTGCAGATATGACTCCGGCAGGAATTGAAAGATGGTGACTAGGAATCAAAAGATAATAAATTCCCGTGAAACTTGGTGTGAAGGGATTTGTTTCACCAACCATTCAATCATTGATTCCATCGAAATGCTATAGATATTTATGACGCCGCAAATATCTACCCCCCTCTATTCGGATGGAAGTATCCGAGGGCGTTGTAAAGGGGAGATGAGGCTCGGGCAAAGGGGAGATGTGTGAAAAGTGGGGCATTGTAAAGGGGAGATGAGGCTCGGGCAAAGGGGAGATGTGCGAAAAGAGGAGATGAGGCTGGGCAAAGGCGAGATGTGTGGAAAGAGGAGATGAGGCTCCGGCAAAGGGGAGATGTGTGAAAAGAGGAGATGAGGCTCGGGCAAAGGGGAGATGTGTGAAAAGAG
>NC_141599.1:61952197-61962197 GCF_047967505.1 Dipteris shenzhenensis
TTGGTTTTGTATTATGGGTTTTATATTAGAAAAAGCAAGTAAGACTCTCCTGAGCATACGTTGATGCTTTGAAAAACGTTTCGTCCATTACGCTCTTATATATTTGTTTTCATTATTGTGACAAGTCATGCTTCATTTTGAGTTCTTTTTTTTTTAATTTGCAAAGGTGTATGCCTTTATTTATGATAAGAAAGATTGTGTTCCTTCACATTGTGATTTTCCCATTGTGTCTTGCTCTCAGGATGAAAACTTGAAGTCAATGTATTGAGAAAATTTTCTCCATATGTAAAGGTTTTTAGAGCTAAGAATGTTGGAAATTGTGGTCCACATAGTACAAAATTAAAATTTTCTTCATATGTAATGGTTTTGAGAGCTAAGAATGTTAGAAATGATCCATATAGTACAAAATTAGCTCATTGGATTAAGATGGGGTGTTGGTATATTTTGGTGGTTGAAACTTGTCTTCGAGGGTGTGCTTACTTGTCTTCATATGTAAAGGTTTTGAGAGCTAAGAATGTTACAAAATCAGCGTATATTTTGGTGGTTGAAACTTGTCTTCGAGGGTGTGCTTTTGTGATTCCTAAACCAATCAAACCTGAATTTTTCTAAGGTGTATTACTCTTTATTGTTGAATAGAGGTGTTGGATAAACGTATTTTATAATGAGTTCATGAGGTTATGTATAAGATGGGTTTAGTGAATTATTCATTAAAGAAAGGAAGGTGCAAAATATTTGATGGCAATGTGTGATAGGGGAAGGGAAAAGAGGGACGTAAATGGAAGGCATACATCCAATAGGCTAATTTCATGAATTATTCTTAACATTGTTTTTTGCCCCGGGATCTATTGCTATATCCGGCTCATCGTCGTAACATGAACTGGACGATCCATCAATACGTGGGAGGACAGTCCGTCCCAATTTAGAACATTCCTGACTCTCCCACAAAAGAAGGAAAAAAAAAGATCACAGAAAAGGAGATGGGGTGTATCTACTTATGCATCAAGATCTGGGATGGAAGGATTCGAACCTCCGAATGAGGGGACCAAAACCCGCTGCCTTACCACTTGGCCACGCCCCATACATATTTGATATAATGAATATCCCATACTTCGACTCTCATGTCAACCCCCCTTCCTGAATGGGTTGTGCAGATATGACTCCGGCAGGAATTGAAAGATGGTGACTAGGAATCAAAAGATAATAAATTCCCGTGAAACTTGGTGTGAAGGGATTTGTTTCACCAACCATTCAATCATTGATTCCATCGAAATGCTATAGATATTTATGACGCCGCAAATATCTACCCCCCTCTATTCGGATGGAAGTATCCGAGGGCGTTGTAAAGGGGAGATGAGGCTCGGGCAAAGGGGAGATGTGTGAAAAGTGGGGCGTTGTAAAGGGGAGATGAGGCTCGGGCAAAGGGGAGATGTGCGAAAAGAGGAGATGAGGCTGGGCAAAGGCGAGATGTGTGGAAAGAGGAGATGAGGCTCCGGCAAAGGGGAGATGTGTGAAAAGAGGAGATGAGGCTCGGGCAAAGGGGAGATGTGTGAAAAGAGGGACGAAGGAGAGATGTGTGAAAAGCAAAAAGAGGGGAGACGAGGCTCGAGATGTGTGAAAAGAGGGACGAAGGAGAGATGTGTGAAAAGAAAAAAGAGGGGAGACAAGGCAAAGTTTATTAATAATTATATTTATATTAACGAGTAGGGGCAAGCAGGATTAGAGCTCATGACCTCTTAGCTTAGACAAAAGGATCGCCTAGACCGTGGAACCACGAGCTGTACTAGCGACTGAAATTTTGTGGACTTTTGCTATTTCTACTAATCCACAAAGCCTGAGTGAACAAGACATAAGTGAATAGGGCATACAGTGTATTCCCTCACGCGTCTATGCTTTCCCACCATTGCAGGCACTCTCTAGCAAGGCAACCTGCAGCCTGCCTCCGCCTCCGCCTCAAGCTTCCTTCAACACTCTTTGTCATCCTCTAGAAGTTCCTCTTTTCGTAACCTGCCCCAGCCCTCTTTCTCCCCTCTTTTCGTTCCCATCCTCTAGAAGTTCCTCTCCCTTCATTGCCTATAGATTACGGGAGGGTGAATGCATTAGGCGAAGCTAGGATTGCCCTTGAACCTTTTCCAAATCTCTAGTTTGACCCATCTTCCTTTTTGTATAGGTAGCTTGGAAGTAGCTTATGAACTATCTTCGATTCAAGAAGTGTATGTAAATCAGCCTTCTTGGACAGTTGCGCTTGACTTGTATGCACTCCTGTACTTCATGGCACTAGACCTCACCAGGAATTGGGCTCAAGCTTGTACTCAATAGTGCAATGGCAACATAAGCATTGTTGGACTGAAGCAAACCTAAGCATGGGTTAGGTCTAGTCACGGCCATGTGGAGACTGCATATGGAGTTTTGGTGGACACCAACTACTGCATGGGTCGAGATTCTACGTTTCTCGTTCTCTCCCAGACTGGTTGGCCGAATCATCGGTCTGCCTCCGGGCTGGTACATGCGATTCCTACATTCAGTATCGTGTGGATTCTAGCCTATGATTGATAGCTCCAAGCTTGGTGACTCATCCTCTATCTTTGATATAATGCCTCACTGCTAGGGTAAAGTATTGTATTCATTCTGCCTCGCATGAGCAATATGTCATGTCGTAAGTGAGTGGAAGATTACATGCAAATAAACTTCACATGTATAAAATGTGTAGCAAAGGCAGAAGAAAGCTTTGTGAATGTCACTTGAATCTAATGCCTGGATGCTGGACACCCATGTCAGCTTCTCAAATGCCCCATGCGCGAAACTTGAAGTCAAGGCATTGCATGCATTTCAGATTCTCAAACACGCTTTTCTTCTTCTCTTCTTCATATCACATGGGATGAGAAGAAAGGGTGAGAGAGGCACATAAGAGCAGTAAAAGCAACATTTTTTTTTTTTGTCATGGTTTCTCTAAATGTCTCGAATAGATGCAGGAGAGTTTGGAAGATGCACATACAGTCTTTCGAACTCTGTAATCCATTGTACAAAATTGACATTTCAAATCCTAGGATACTCCTTCCGAAAGTTTAAATTCTCATTGCATATTTGGATAGGTGGGCTGCCCTACCTTAGCTTAACAAAGCTCATGTCTTCTAAAATGAGAAGAATTTGGTCTTGAAGTCTAGCATTTCTCTCCACCATACAAGGATTTTCTATCTATATCAAGCAGAATTTGGTTGGGGAGTTTTTCCTGCTTCTACTTCAATCGCTTTTCATGGCATGTAGGCAGATGAGGGCACATCCTTAAAGAAAGTGCATGAAATACTCAAAATCAAGGGTGGTTTCTATAATTGTATTCTCAAACAAGGCTTTTCCACATCCTTTTTAACAAATATCATCGCTCTTCGACATCCTAAACCCTAAACCCTAAACCCTAAACCCTAAAACCCTAAACCCTAAACCCTAAAACCCTAAACCCTAAACCCTAAACCCTAAAACCCTATCTTGGTGACTCATCCTCTATCTTTGATATAATGCCTCACTGCTAGGGTAAAGTATTGTATTCATTCTGCCTCGCATGAGCAATATGTCATGTCGTAAGTGAGTGGAAGATTACATGCAAATAAACTTCACATGTATAAAATGTGTAGCAAAGGCAGAAGAAAGCTTTGTGAATGTCACTTGAATCTAATGCCTGGACGCTGGACACCCATGTCAGCTGCTCAAATGCCCCATGCGCGAAACTTGAAGTCAAGGCATTGCATGCATTTCAGATTCTCAAACACGCTTTTCTTCTTCTCTTCTTCATATCACATGGGATGAGAAGAAAGGGTGAGAGAGGCACATAAGAGCAGTAAAAGCAACATTTTTTTTTTTTGTCATGGTTTCTCTAAATGTCTCGAATAGATGCAGGAGAGTTTGGAAGATGCACATACAGTCTTTCGAACTCTGTAATCCATTGTACAAAATTGACATTTCAAATCCTAGGATACTCCTTCCGAAAGTTTAAATTCTCATTGCATATTTGGATAGGTGGGCTGCCCTACCTTAGCTTAACAAAGCTCATGTCTTCTAAAATGAGAAGAATTTGGTCTTGAAGTCTAGCATTTCTCTCCACCATACAAGGATTTTCTATCTATCAAGCAGAATTTGGTTGGGGAGTTTTTCCTGCTTCTACTTCAATCGCTTTTCATGGCATGTAGGCAGATGAGGGCACATCCTTAAAGAAAGTGCATGAAATACTCAAAATCAAGGGTGGTTTCTATAATTGTATTCTCAAACAAGGCTTTTCCACATCCTTTTTAACAAATATCATCGCTCTCCACATCCTGCATTGCTTGTTCCAGAGGATCTAGGATATATGTAGCACAATAGGAGCACCATGAGGTATCACCATCATAGAACCATCTATCAACACAAGGAATGAGACACTGTGTTGGGTAACAATGGAGATTCCAACAAGATGGTCATCACTACAACCATTTAGAATTGAGCCGAGAGGGTTGCATATCTATCTTGGGAGAAAAAGGCATGCAAGCCATTGAATCAGCCATCTAGCAAAGGTGCCAACGTCAGTATAGGCCACACAATTTACAACAGTGTATGCCCTAGCTTTAAACATAGCAAACTTGCGCCAAAAAAAACAAAGAAAGTTATATATCTTGATTTTATACATACATACATATATATATGTACACACATACTTTTTACAGTTTCATGAATCATCCTCTTCCACGACGCCCCTTCCATGTGGATGTTGAAATATCTTCTGATTCTGATGAAGATGATGCTCCTCTACCACTAATACCTGCTGCATATGATCCTGCTACAAGACGCAGCTCACATTGCTCACATAATAGGTCTCATGTTCGTGGGTGAGGAAATCATCCAGGAATTCGTGAACCTGATCTGAGTTCCCGTCAACAAGAATTGTTTACTTTTGAAGAACTCTCGGATTCTATCCGGACTCCTTCTTCGTCTTCAAGGTATCAAGCTTGTAGAATATGCCATAAAGCTAGAATATAAAGCATGCCTTGCTGCAGAGAAGAGATGGCTTAGATCCAAGTTAATATTTTAGAAAAGAACTACAAGAATGCCAAACTTCTTTTGGAGGTTCCAGGAATATCAAATAGTTGAAATGTGGATTTCTAACAAGACTATCCATCCTGACATAGTGAATATTCCAAGAAGCCAGCAAGCTTGCTATTGTACGGTATGAATTGCTTGGATCCAAGTCAGTCTTTAATTGTTAGAAGAGCTACAAACCAAACTCTTTTTGGATATATATATCTAAAGTTCTTGAGCCTCTGAAATAACAGCCACAAAGGGAGACACTTTATGCAGAAAAAGTCCCTGATAGTTATTCCATGGGTATTAAATTAGTCATAAAGAGCATTGAAATATCCAAATGAGCGTTGGAGCTAGAGAGGCAAAATACTCGAGTAGTATTTGCATACTTTTACTAAGTAAAGAGTGGGTCATCCACAAATTTCTGCATGGGTGTGACATAAAAGCTTCCAATTTACAATTCAAAGATTCTTGTGGCTAGTGGCAAATTCAAAGCTGACACCTGATCAAGGGCTATTGCAAGCCTTCTGAAAAAACCAAAATTGTAAGTGCATGGACGTGGTTCATGCTCACTATGGTACATTGGGCTTGCAGTAGCCTGGCAACACTTGGATGTGGGGATAGAAACTCATGGGGATATTGCAAAATAGGGCCCTAGGAGAAAGTCATAGACATACACTCTCAAATAGGGAAGAGATACTATGACATACATGTATGTTTAGGTAACACTTTCATTGCACCAAAAAAGGGGTTCAACCAAATGATTGAACCTTTATTGTTGCAACAATGGGATAAAGTGGATGGAAGCTATGTGAAAACAGTGTGCCTAGAGAAAGGCATTGCTATATCCATTCCCATGTAGTGAATCGTGGATGTGAGTCAGATGTATTTGTTGGAACCATTTTGTTGGGCATGTATGCAAAATGTAGGAGCATGGAGGATGGACATCATGTCTTTGATGCGATGGTGCATTGTGATATGATGTATGCTCAGAAGGAAGATGGTGTGCAGGCTAAAGGAAGATGCACATTCCAAGGTTATGCCTCGAAGGAAGATGGTCTATTCCTGTTGGTGGTTCCCCAATTTCCAATCTACTGAGATAATCTGCTATTGCATGCTGTCTTCCAGGTCTATGTACCACTGAGTAATAAAACTCCTGCAAAAGTAAGACCCATCTTGCCAGTCTGCCAACTAGCTCTGATTTATTGACCAAATAAATTAATGCTTGATGGTCTACATGGATAATGACCACATTACACAGCAAGTAATGTCTGAACTTCTTCAAAGCAAAAATCATACTCAGACACTCCTTTTCTGTTACTGAGTAATTTCTTTCTGCTGCTGACATGAGTTTGCTTGCATAATATACTGGTCTGTACCATCCTGTATTCTTTTCAAGATTGCATCAATGCTGCTCCTACTGAAATATCAGAAGCATCCACAAACACATGAAATGACAGAGTCCAATCTGGTGGTTGTACTATTGGTGAAATCTGCAACATTTTTTTCAGAATTTTGAATGCCTTTTCATGCTCTTCTGACCATTTAAACTTGACCTCTTTCTTTGCCAGTGTGCTTAAAGGTGCACAAACATGAGACAAGTATGGTAAATATCAGTTGTGCCATTTTATTTGTCCCACAAATCTCATTACTTCTTTCACATTTGTTGGAGCTTTTGCTTTCTGAATCGCTTCCACCTTTTGAGGATCTACTTGCATGCCTTCCTCTGAAATGACATGCCCTAATAGAATGCCTCTTCTGACTGCAAATGCACACTTTGCAGGATTCAAACTGAGCCTGGCCATTCTACACCTTTCAAAACATAATTTTAGATGATCAATGTGTTCAGATTTTCTGCCAAAAAAACTAAAGTCATCGAGGAATACTCTCATAAATGATGTCAGAAATGGGGCAAAAACCCTCTGAATGTATTTCTGAAAGGTTGGGGGTGCATTCTTCAGGCCAAATGTCATGACCTTGCTGGCATACACTCCCCATTCTGTTATAAAAGCTGTTTTATCCCTGTCCTCTGGAGCCATGAGGATCTGATTGTATCCACTGAATCCATCAAGGAAACTATACATTTGATGACCAGCAACTGCATCCAACAATTTGTCCTGAAAAGGCAATGGAAAAGGATCTGTTTGTGTTGCTGCATTCAATTTTCTGTAATCCACACAGATTCTCAACTTGCCATTTTTCTTAGGAACTATGACTATAGGAGATAGCCATGTCACTGCTTCCAAGGGATAAATAAATCCAACTCTGAGCAGCTTATCAAGCTCCTCCTTGACCTGTTTTGCATAATTTGGATTCATCCTGTATCTCTGAGATACTACAAGAACTGCATCTTTCTTCAGATTTATTCTATGCATACAGAATTGTGGATCTACCCCCTTCATGTCTGTATACTTCCATGCAAATATATCTTTGAATTCCTTGAGAAGTTCAGTTAGTTGTTCTCTGAACTGACCCTCCACATGGACACTGATTTTGACCATTCTAGGCTCTTCCTCCGAACCCAAGTTCAAATCCTGCAATTCATCTTGTCTGACCCTTGCTGTTTTGGACATTTGCTCCTCAAACACTTTCTCTACTTGTATAATTTGTTGCACATGCATTTTCTGCATCTGTTCTGAACTCAGAGTATCTGTATCTGATTGGTCTGCTCCTTGCAAATCTGGTTGTTCCATGCTCTCTGAATGATCCTTTAGTTCAGATTTCTTCTGGTCTTTCTCCACTTTGTATTGTTCCACAATTCTTACCACATCTATGTCAAAGACTGGAATAACTGACTCATTGGCCCTGAGGAATGCTTCCTCTTCATCCTCCTCTATTTCATTTGCCATGCTAATTTCCTGAGCATGCAATGCCCTTGCATGAATTGGTAAGATTGTAGTTGGAACCATATTCAGTCTGATTTTCTTTTTGCCTTTTCTGAGTGTAACTCTACTCTTTCCCCAATCCATTTTAAGCTTGGCCTGATTAAACCATGGTCTTCCTAACAGTAAAGGGTATGAACTCTGATTTTCCTCCATCTGAAGCACCACTAAATTCACTAGGTAAGACAAACCTGCCACCACTATTTCCTGTCTTCAGAGTATGCCCAATGGCTATATCCTCCTCTGATCAGCCATCTTTAGTTGGAATGGCACCTCCTCCAATCTGGGTAGTTTCAGCTTCCTATACAGGAATTCTGGTAATATGTTCACACCTGAACCTCCATCCAAAAGAATTGTTGAAATCTTTGCTGAATTGAAATTCTATCTTGGGAACTAGATAGTCCACATCTTCTGGTTCTACTTTGACAACATTAACCTCATCTGGCTTCCCCTCTCTGTATTCAGATCTGACCCCAGAAACTTTGTCAGAACATTCTTTCTGAATTCAGGGACCAAACTGAGCAACTGATCTAATGTGATTGTTGTATGCTCCAATATCCTAGAAATATCTTTACTTTGTTGGATTTGATCTTGTACATGTTTGTCAGCCATCTGCTCTTCCATTTTCTTCTGATCTGATTCTTCCTGAAGCTCTAATACTTTGTTCCTCAGCTTGTGAACTTGTTTGAGCACTTTCTTTCTGCACTGCTGTTGTGCCTCCCAAAGTCTGGGATCCGTTAAAGATAATTCTGAAACATCTAAATCACTTCTGAATTGCTTTCCAGATCTTGTGATAGCCAAAACTTCAGGTGGATCTTCAGGTACTTCCTCTACTTGAATGCATTTAGAGCAGTCACACTCCACATGCAACACCTTTGAATCAGACTGGTCCACTTTCATCTCCTCCATAATGGTTTTCTGTTCCATTTGATCCACAATGACTACATTAGCCTGTGGCATTCTGTTTGACTGAATTGGCTGTTTGCCAGTTGCTTGCCTTTGATTATCATACCTTATAATTGGTATTCCCCTTTCCTCTCTGTGCTTGCACCAAAGTGGGCAATCAGGACCCTGTCTGTGATCTCCTCCACAATAAGTGCAGCTATTCTGTGTTGATGATGATGATGCACAAGCCTGTGGGCCAGGTGGTCCCCAATTCCTTTGCTAGAATCTTTTTGGTGGTCCCCTTGGTCCCCTACTACTCTCAGCTTGCACAATATTTGCAGAAGTTGGTGGTTGCACTACTTCTGTTCTGTTTTTATGTCTGTACCAGCAGGTACTGTCATCATGATTAGTCATGCTACAAGCATTACAATATCTTCTACTTCTTTCTTGGGTTGATGAAATGCCCATGTTTTCAGGGTATCAGCAATCATCTTGCCCAGATCCTCTGAAGTCTTCTTCTTGGACTTCGTGTGTTTTTTGGACTTTTCCTTGCTTTTTCCCTTACCTTTCTTCTTTCTCTTTTTTCTGTCCTCATCATCAGAATCTGAATCTTCTTCCTCCTCAGAATCTGAATTTGAATTCTCACTGCCTAACTGCATCTGAGTCTGACTCATCATCAGAATCTTCATCTGAATCACTATCAGAATCTGATTTCTTGCTATGCTTCTTGTCCTTCTTACTTTTGTGTTTGCTCTTCTTCTTAGAGGGTGACCCTTTGTATTTCCCCATTCTCTTTTCTGCTCTTCTGGCAGCACCTACCAATGCATTGAATCCTCCCGCACCTGCAGGAATATCTTGGCTTGCAACTGATGTCCTGAGAGATTTTCTGAGTCCTTTACAGAACCACTCCCCCAATGTCTCATTGGTGGGCCTCTCATTTGCAGCCAGTCGTCCATTTAGATCTAAAAACTTCTGAGCAAAATCCTCAACAAGAAATTTTTTCTGTTTCAATCCTTGCAGCTTGGTTCTGATATCTGTGGGGGTCTTTTCTTTTCTGAATCTCCCCAGAAATGCCTCCTGCAATGCCTGAGTAGTATTGAAGTGAGCAATACCATACTGCCTAAACCAATTCATAGCTTTGGCCTCCAATGTGGCAGCAAACTGCTGCATTTTCACATCATGTCCATACA
>NC_141599.1:61967197-62012375 GCF_047967505.1 Dipteris shenzhenensis
ATGCGAGGCGAGGTCACGGGAGGAGAATTTCTGCGAGGGACCGAACATGCGAGTGCCACCTTGTTCCTGGCCACCTTTGGCGGGAGCCCAGGTAGGGCGAGCTGCGGTAGTCATGATGAAGGAGCAAGCTCTGTGTGGCTATGGCGAAAAAAAAGGCAAGGTGCGATCCTCCAAACAAAAGATGAAAGCGGTCTTTTCCTGGCAAATGTCGCATTGCGGGAGTTTGGAGGAGTGGTGATTGTTGAGCAGGTGGAGGCGCTGGTGTTTGCTGGCGAGCTTATTGGCAGCGTAGCCACAAAGCGCGCTTCCTCTTCGACAAGGTCGCCTCTGTCGACTCTTTCTCTGAGAGAGAAACTGCCACGTGGCAGATAAGGCCACGTGGCACTCTTCAAACCACACCCACCTTGGGTTCAGATTAACCCAGGTGCAGTTAGGAAAGGATAGGGTTGATCCACGTGGCATCTTATCTTGCCACGTCAGCAGACTCCAGCATCTGCCACGTCACCATCTTATCATCTGCCATGTCATCAGCCAATCCTATCTGCCACGTCAGCAGCGCCACGTAAGTGGGCCACGTCAGCACCGACTGCCACGTCACCTGCCACGTCATTAGTGACACGTCATCAACCACGTCACCTGCCACATCATCAGTGACACGTCATCTGGCCACGTCATCTGTGCCACGTCATCTGGCCACGTCATCTGTGCCACATCATCTGCCACATCATCTGGCCACGTCATTTGTGCCACGTCATCTGCCACATCACTTGTGCCACGTCATCTGTGCCACGTCATCTGTGCCACGTCATCTGCCACGTCATCTGTGCCACATCATCATTGCCACGTCATCAGTGCCACGTCATCAGTGACACCTCAGCACTGCCACCTCAGCACAGAGCTTCACTGGCACACCTCTTGCTAAGCACAGTGCCACATCATCACTGCATGTGACTCACAGTGACACATCATCATTGAGCACCATTTGCACTCCTTTTGCCCCTCCACCTAGATCAAGTCATATCTCTTGATCCAGGAAGAATTTGAGGGTGCTCCAAAAAGGAAAGTCGCTCGATTTTTCGTGCTCTACGCGCTCGTTACATCACGCGCACATTTCGGCGCAAGTTACACTCACATTTGAGCCTCGCCGACAAAACCACTTCCTTCACGCACATTTGCCTCTACATCGACGCATCTGACCCAGCACTTAAAAAGAATAAAGGAAAAGGAATTATTTGCTGTTCTTTCATCGATCGACGGTTGGTTTAGATCTAGATCAGAGTAGACTAGATCGCCATAGAGGGGACGCTTTGAATTCCCCAAGTTGCCAATCTGAGCCATGCCCGAAATTCCCGACTAGTACCTACTCGGAGTCAGTCCATACGCTCACATCCGATTTCACATCATTACATTACCTGAAACCTTACGTTCATCAGTTCAGTGAGCAGAATTCAGAGTTCAGAGGCATTGCAGATTGATTCAGTGGGCAGATAGCACTTGATTTCACACACACATGCCACCATTGTAAAGCCTATTTGGCTATCTCACGGCATCGTGCACATCATTTTTTAGCCTTGTAAAGCCTCTTGGCTATTCCCGGCATAATTGCCACAAGCCTTGTAACACAGGTCAGATCTTATTTACTGCAGTTCTATCTTCACCGACGGTACAGAGATTTCACTTGGCATCTTCAGTGTATTTGCAGTTGATTCATACAGAGTTTTCCAGGACACTTTTTTTGAGTACATTGTTTGCACCATGTCGACTAGCAACCTCAATCTGGAGGCATCTGCTAAGTTAGACAACTCCAATTACGGTACATGGAAATACCGAATGGAGACCATTCTTGTGCTTCAGGACAAATGGGAGTATGTTGATGGATCCATACCTAGACCATTGGCCGATCCAGCCACCAGTAGCTCTACTCCATCTGTTGTCACAGCACCAGCAACGGGATCTACATCGGGATCTACATCCACACAAACAGTTTCCGCATCAGTAGCAGATCCTGCCATTGCCTGAGCTCAAGCAGAATGGGATAAGAAAGACAAGTATGCCTATCACCTGATTAAGCAGAATGTGCAAGATGTCATGCTAGGACAGCTCAACACAGTCAAGACATCAAAAGAAGCATGGGATATGTTCGCAGCTCTCTATGAGTCCAAGAACACATCCAGGATTCTCACCTTGAGAAACCAGATCAACCAGAGTTTCCGCAATAGCAATGAAACCGGTCATGCTTATGTACTCCGCATCAAAGACTACAACAATCAACTTGCAGCAGCAAGAGAGACTATGAATCCCGCAGAAATGGTTCAAGTAATCCTGAATGGACTAGGAGAAGGATATGAGAATCTAGTCCAGAGTATTGCCATCCAACGGCAAATTCCAACACTGGAAGAACTTCAGTCAGTTCTACTTGGTGAAGAACTCAGGACTCAGGCCATTCAAGCACGTAAAGGTCATTCTAATGATCAGGCATTCACCGCTTCAGACAGAAGCAGAGGCAAAGGCAGAAACAGAGGTAGATCATATCAGAAAAGTGGTCAAAATCAAAGTCAGAATCAGCATCAGCATCAGCAGCATCCTCAGCAACATCAAAATCAGCAAAGAGGAAATCATTCCAACAGAGGAAGATTCCAAGGACGAGGGAATGCATCCACCAATGTGTCAAACATTCAATGCAACTATTATCACAAGTTTGGACACTATGAAAGAGATTGCCGCAAGAAGCAGTATGACCAAGGCGGTCAATACAGAGGGAATTCCCGAGGAAGAGGAAATCATCGTGGTGGACATTCTAGTCATAATCATTTTGCAAATGAACATGGAAATATGTTTCTTGCAAGTGAGGAATTGCATCAGACTGATACAATGCACCAAGACACTGATTTCAATCCCAAAGAAGATTTCAGTTATCAAGTCGACCAAGTGGAACAGGATCCTTGGTACATCGACAGCGGTGCATCATCTCATATGACAAATCATCAGGAATGGTTCACAGAAATGAAGCCATTAGAAGGTCAAAAGAATGTCATCTATACAGCAAACAATACACCGAATCCGGTTCAAGGGACAGGTATTATCCCTATGAACAATTTCACTGGTACAAAAGGATTAGTCAAAGATGTGCTCTATGTTCCGAAGCTCAGCAAGAACCTTTTGTCAGTAGGTCAAATGACGGAACACAACTACAAAGTCATCTTCGACGGTGATGAATGCACTATCAGAGACAAATCCAAAAGAGGTCAGCTAGTAGCAAAAGGTGTCAAAGAAGGACGCTTGTACAGGATGCTAGCTACAGTACCAGATAAACATGCCATGTCAGCTCAAATGCAATAGATGCCACTATCTGCAAAATGGCACAAGAGATATGGTCATGTCAACTTCAAGTACTTGTTAGATCTAAGGAATCAAAATATGGCAATTGGGATTCCGAAGCTACAGTTTCTTGGAAAGGTTTGTGAAGCATGCTGCTTCGGCAAACAAAAGCGAACCAACTTTGTCAGAAGTACCTCTCGTGCACGAGGTATTCTTGATTTAATTCATACAGATGTATGGGGTTATGCCCAGACCCGCAGCATCAATGGTTCACTTTATTACTTGACCTTCATCGACGACTACAGCAGATATTGTTGGGTCTACTTTCTGAAAGAGAAATCTGAAGTGTTTGCCAGATTTCAAGAATTCAAAGCCATGGTAGAAAACCAAACAGGCAGAAAGATCAAGGTCATGAGATCAGACAGAGGAGGTGAATACATGTCATCAGCCTTCATGAACTTTTGTAAAACTCACGGCATTCGAAGACAATTCACATGTGCAGATACTCCTCAGCAAAATGCAATAGCTGAAAGGAAGAATGGGACTTTAGCAGACAGTGCTAGAGCAATGCTTAGTGAAAAGCATCTTCCGAATCAGTATTGGGCAGAAGCAATAGCTACAGCTAACTACTTGCTTAATCGGCTTCCTACCGAACCGATACAAGGAATGACTCCTTATGAAGCATTCACTGGACACAAGCCACGCATTGGGCATCTCCGCATATTTGGTTGCATAGCATATGCCCACATACATGATGATCATCGCAGGAAATTGGATGCGAAGTCACGCAAATGCATCATGGTTGGCTAGAGTGAAGAAAGTAAAGCATACAAATTGTATGATCCCATCAACCGCAAAGTCATTATCTCCAGAGATGTAATCTTCGATGAGGAATCAGAATGGAAAACCTCACCTACACAGGAGATAGAAGCATCGACTTCACAGTCATCTACAGAACAGGTTGATGAAGAAGAGCAAGAATTGCCAGCAACACCCCAATCAGCGTCACAGCAGCTCAGACGGTCTACTAGGGAAAGCAGACCACCAGCCAGATTGACATATGCTCAGAAAGGCAAAGCAATTCAGGTGGAAACCACCAACTATGCTCTTATGACTACCATCATGGCTACAGAAGAGCCAGTGTACTTCGAAGACGCAGTAGATCAGCCAGAATGGCAAACTGCAATGAATGAAGAAATAGATGCTTTGTATAAAAATAACACTTGGGAATTATGCGACCTTCCACCAGGAAAGAAGGCCATAGCCAACAAATGGGTATACAAAGTGAAGTACGATACAGATGGCAGTATTCAGAGATACAAAGCCAGATTAGTTGCAAAAGGATTTGCACAACAATATGGCCAAGATTATGATGAGACTTATGCTCCAGTAGCAAAGATGGATTCCATACGGTTCTTGATATCACTAGCGACACTCAGTAAATGGAATGTGTATCAGGTCGATGTCAAGAATGCATTTCTCAATGGTTATCTAGACGAGGAAGTCTACATGCAACAACCAGCCGGTTATGTTGAACCAGGACAAGAGAACAAGGTTTGCCATCTCAAGAAAAGTCTCTACGGCTTAAAGCAAGCACCCAGAAGTTGGTACAGCAGTATTGACAAGTATTTTGCTGATCTGGGATACATGAAGTCCAATGCAGATCATACTCTCTACTACAAAGTTCAAGGGGAAGATATTACTATTGCACTTTTGTACGTAGATGATCTGATTGTGACAGGAAGCAAGGATAGCTTCATCCGAAAGCTAAAACAAGACTTATCTGCAGAGTTCGATATGAAAGATCTTGGACTTATGCACTATTGTCTTGGAATTGAGTTCTGGAGAGATTCAGATAGCACATTCATGAGTCAGCTCAAATATGTTGACAGTCTCCTGAAGAAGTTTCATATGGCAGATTGCAAGATTGCAGCCACTCCCATGGAACAGAGTTTGAAACTTACTAAAGATTCAGAAAAGCCTACAGTCAATGACAGATACTACAGGCAACTCATTGGATCTCTTATATATCTGACAATCACACGGCCAGATATTTGTTATGCAGTAAGCTCACTAGCACAGTTTATGGCAAATCCAAAACAGTCTCACTGGAATGCAGCCAAAAGAGTCTTGAGATACATAAGAGGTACAAGACAATTTGGGATAGAATACAGAGGAAGTCATCCACGGTTGCATGGATACTATGACAGTGACTATGCTGGAGATCATGAGACCAGGAGATCGACACAGGGATATGCATTCTTCCTTGGTCAAGGTGCTATATCATGGTTGTCAAACAAACAGCCAACTGTTTCTTTGTCTTCGACTGAAGCAGAATATAGAGCACTCACTACAGGTGCATGTGAGGCTATATGGCTCAGAAGACTATTGTCAGAAACAGATTACTTTGATGAGTCAAATCCAACAACAATATACTGTGATAATCAATCGGCTCAAGCATTGGCCAAAAATCGAGTATATCACTCCAGAACAAAGCACATTGATGTCAGAGAGCACTTCATCAGAGAAAGAGTGTTACTTGGTGACATCACACTGCAGCATTGTGATAGCAAAGAAAATGTTGCAGACATCTTTACCAAACCACTCGGTAAAGAGCTATTCGAGAAACACCGACTAGCTCTTGGTTTGATGCAGAGGAAGGACATTCCCATTAAAGGGGTGTGATGGAATGTAATGCTCAGTCCTTCTTCGATTCCCCAGAATCATCATCTTGAGGGAAGGCCTACTTCATGATGTTGATCTTGAGGGAAGGTGTTGAGAGTTCATGCTCAACATCATGTGATCATGTGTGCATAGCACCATCACGTGATCATATGTGCATAGCACTAACCTTATAGAGTGCTATAAAGGAAAGGGTTAGATCCCCTAACCCTAACCCTAAAAGGGTTTGTATATATTCTATTTTTTCAACTAATTCTAGTGTACAGTTAGTCATTTGTGGTGTGCTCTCTAGCTGTGCCCTCTCTCCTCATCTCCACTCTTCTCCTCTCCCCTCTTCATATTTTGTCAAGGTCCGCCCTTGCCATTGATGCAGCTCTGACAGAGCCCCGACAGCCTCCGAGGTCAGTTCGCAGACCCCTAGATCCAGCCCTCAGAGCCAATCCTTTTCCCAAAGTTACGATTCCTTTTTTCCGACTTCCCTTACCTACATTGTTCTATCGACTAGAGGCTGTTGACCTTGGAGACCTGATGCGGTTATGAGTACGATCGGGTGTGATCGGCAATCGCTCCTCCAGATTTTCACAGGCCGTCGGGGGTGCACCGGACCCCACGAGACATGCGGTGCTTTACCAGCCGCTGGACCCTATCTTCGGGTGATCCGATTTTAGGGTGGGCGGGCTGTTAAAAAGAAAAGAGAACTCTTCCCAAGGCCCCCGTCGGCGTCTTCGGATTCGATCATGTTACTATCCACCGTCACGTCCTGGTTCGGGAATATTGACCCGATTCCCTTTCGAAGCGTGGCGTGCAGTGCGCCCTTGACATAGGACTACCCCATCTCTTAGGATCGACTAACCCATGTCCGATTGCTGTTCACATGGAACCTTTCTCCACTTCGGTCTTCAAAGTTCTCATTTGAATATTTGCTACTACCACCAAGATCTGCACTGGGGGCCGTTTCACTCGGGCTCGTGCCCAGAGCTGCGCCACAACCCCCATGCCCTCCTACTCATCGAGGCCTCGCACTCGCCCCGATGGTCGGGTATAGGTCGCACGCTTCAGCGCCATCCATTTTCGGGGCTAGTTGATTTGGTAGGTGAGTTGTTACACACTCCTTAGCGGATTTCGAAATCCATGACCACCGTCTTGCTGTCTTAATCAATCAACACCCTTTGTGGGATCTAGGTTAGCGCGCAGTTCGGCACCGTAACCCGGCTTTCAGTTCATCTCGCATCGCCAGTTTTGCTTACCAAAAATGGCCCACTTGGAGCTCCCATTCTGCACCGGGGTTCAACGGAGCAACCCCGGCCACTTACCTATTTAGGGTTTGAGAATAGGTCGAGGGTGTTACACCCTCGATGCCTCTAATCATTCGCTTTACCCGATAAAACTGCACAATGAGCTCCAGTTATCCTGAGGGAACCGGCTACTAGATGGTTAATCTCAAGGTCCAATTCTTCGATTGTCAATTCATCATTGTGATGCACATTGAAAGATATCAGGGAAATGTCTTGCTTTATTGGGGTTTTCTAGTTTAGAGGAGTCATATACGGAATTGAAGTAGAAGACTGTCTAGTGCAATAAGAAGCACAAGAGGCATAGTGTTATGAATGGATGGAAGGGAGTCATGGCTGCTCATTGGCTTTGTCTTACCTACTCTTATGGGCTTTTGAACATCTCTTAAGTGTGTTCATATTAGAACATCATTCATGAGGTCTTCTTGTTTTTATTTAAATTTTGGTTTTGTATTATGGGTTTTATATTAGAAAAAGCAAGTAAGACTATCCTGAGCATACGTTGATGCTTTAAAAAACATTTCGTCCATTACGCTCTTATATATTTGTTTTCATTATTGTGACAAGTCATGCTTCATTTTGAGTTATACAAGTTTTTTTATTTGTAAAGGTGCATGCCTTTATTTATGATTAGAAAGATTGTGTTCCTTCACATTGTGATTTTCCCATTGTGTCTTACTCTCAGGATGAAAATTTGAAGTCAATGTATTGAGAAAATTTTCTCCATATGTAAAGGTTTCTAGAGCTAAGAATGTTGGAAATTGTGGTCCACATAGTACAAAATGAAAATTTTCTTCATATGTAAAGGTTTTGAGAGCTAAGAATGTTAGAAATGATCCATATAGTACAAAATCAGCTCATTGGATTAAGATGGGGTGTTGGTATATTTTGGTGGTTGAAACTTGTCTTCGAGGGTGTGCTTACTTGTCTTCATATGTAAAGGTTTTGAGAGCTAAGAATGTTACAAAATCAGCGTATATTTTGGCGGTTGAAACTTGTCTTCGAGGGTGTGCTTTTGTGATTCCTAAACCAATCATTCCAAATTTTTCTAAGGTGTATTATTCTTTATTGTTGAATAGAGGTGTTGGATAAACGTATTTTATAATGAGTTCATGAGGTTATGTATAAGATGGGTTTAGTGAATTATTCATTAAAGAAAGGAAGGTGCAAAATATTTGATGGCAATGTGTGATAGGGGAAGGGAAAGGTAAAAGAGCATATTTCTTTCTCACAGATAAACGATTTTTCCAAAAGGTCCAATGTTATGACAAATCCATACTCTAGATTTGCAAAAGTAAAATCTTCCACAGTTTTGTGGACTTCATGGGGCATATTATTAACATTGATAATTTTGGTTTGAGCCTCAATAAGAGCCATTACAGAATCACCAATCCCATGAGGTAGGCTGTATAGATAATGGCACTTAGCATAAGTGTCATAAAAGAGACTGGTCCTATATATCAATTGTTAAGCATGAGCATTACAAGCTTCGAGTTGAAAGAGATCACGAAGTTGCAGTGTAGAAAACTCATTAGAAGCCTATGAGCGATCATCAGTAAGTGTGGGCATGAAGTGGTTGGAGATGGCGGCGGCAATCAATGCGTTTGGGGCATTAGGCTGGTCGTTGCCATCAACACTTTGAAAGATCTGCTCTTTAGAAGCATCAGATAGAAATTCCCAACAATTACCAAGCACACCAGTAAATCCTTTTGTGGTTTCTACAATAGCATCTCTGGGATTCCATCTATACATAGCTACCAAACACATCATATGACCATAAAAGATCTTTAGCAAGTCTTTCATTGCTTGGGGGGAAGTAGCATCAATATTGAGTATATATCCAAGAAATGACTTATGCATTAAACGCCTTTGTAAATTAGACTGTTCATTGAGATCTCCGACCGTAAAATGAGTCTAGAATTCACCCTACATAAATTGAGAACCGAGGGCATCATGGAAGGCTATGCGGCGACCATGCCATGGTGGTTGTTGCTGCTGCTGGGATTGCTGCTGTTTGGTTGAGGTAGATTCTAGATTTTGCACCGGATCTTCTTCCATAGGTTCAATCTTGACTCCTTGACTCATATAGAGTCTGGGGAGTCCAATAGTAGAGGCAGATCTTGGAGAATCAGGAGGAGATTATGGAGGGAGCTGAGGAGGTGGCAGAGGCATAGGAGCAAGCTGTTGTGGAAGATCAGGTGAAGGGATTGATTCATAAGGTGCATGTGGGACAATATTAGCAAAATGATTGGGGTTGGTCCATTCTAGTAGATGGTCCCAGTGCCAAGTATTATAGTACATAGGAGAGATTTCAACGGCAGGCTGTGGGATCTCATTAGCAAGAGAGTCAAGAAAGATGGGCCAAAGCATGAGGTTAGAAGCTTTTTTGGGGCAGAAGGAATTATTAATAGGACTTGCGGATGGCGAAGGTAAGAAGGGAGGAAAAAACTTGTGTAGAAGGGCGGTATGCACAGGAGGAACAAAATCGGTAGTCAACTGTTGGAGTTCTTGTAGAAAGACTGAATATTTCGGTCTAGCTTGCCAACAACAAGTTGTTAACCATACAATGCGGTATAGCAGGCATCCAAACACACCTGTGTAGCCAGATTATGTGAATAGCACCAGTTGAGTTGTTGTTGTTCAACAAGCATGTCACCATTTGTCTCCACCAAAGCATAAGGTGTATGAATTGACTTGAGCTTGCCATCTTCCGTAGTGGATTGAAAACCTTTAGCTCGAGGCAAATTGATAGGGTGGACCATGTTCATTGGATGAAGGCATTCAGGAGCAGTAATATTGTCATAATTCGTATGGTGATGACCTGGGAGATTGACCACTGTGGTACGCTTGTATTGATGAGTTGCATCATCTTGGAAGTAGGTAGTATTCATAGAGGACATCCAGTCATGAATAGCTTTAGCTTTCTCAGGTGATAAACTCTGAGAAGAGGTAGCTTTCTCAGATGTCAAATATTGTACTTCTTCAAGGGCTCCAGCGATTGAAACATGGGAAGAAGAGGGGCAAGAGAGACGCATGACTTTTTTCCCATGGCTATGGTGAGGATGGAGCTTGATCATAGATTTAGAAGGGGCATCTTCAATTTGGAAAGTAGGCAATTGGGAAGAGGCTTCCTAAAGAATAGACTGATAATCCATTTCCCATTCGGTTGGCATGGGAAGAGCATCATATTTGATATTCAAGGCCTAAAACCTAAACCCTAAACCTTGAACCCTAAACCCTAAACCCTAAACCCTTAACCCTACCAAAAGAAGAGCAGAATAGAGCAGAATGCAGAATACAGTGCAACGTTAGATAGTAGAGGAACGGGAGCCAACAATGATACCAAGAGGAGGGGAAAAATCAAACTGGGGGATGAAGTGTGAATCATGCATACATAAACAGGATAGGCTGTAGGAGGGAATGTGAGATAAAGGGAAGAGGAAGCATCTGTGGCAAAGAAAAGCTCGTAAGTGATGGTGAAGAAGTAATATTTAGCAGGCATGGGAGAAGATGTACATGAAGAGGAGACAGATGAGCGAAGCAAAGGAGGGGCGAGACGAAGGTGAGGCCTGAGATGAAGAGGAGGAAGAGTGAGGGGGAAGGGTGAAAGAGCAAAGAGAGCTAAAAACATAAATTCGGGAGAGAACAAAGCTGCAAGGAAGCTGGAAGTAGATTGATATTCAAGGCTGAAGACTCATGCAAGCTCTGCCTTCAATTGAGCCAAGGGGGCTCTTATATAGAAGGGAGAGTCCAACGGCCAGCTTGTGGGATCAATGTAGACAATGAGGCAATGTTGAAGCACAATGATCCCATGTATTCAAAGTGAGTTGATGTGCATATAGATTTTGAACCCTGGGTAGGTGACTCTAGATCCACAATCCTCTCCCTGATTATCTCAATCAAGGTGACCACTAGACTCTCCATCTAACTGACCACCATGCCCCATAATCTTCTCAATCACACCAACTGATTGACACCTAATCAGCCGTCATCTGACATACCTAACTCTAGGCTCACACACCTTCACACACTGTCCTCTACTTAATTATTCCATTGCCATAGGATAGCACCAATAATCAATTTGTTCCAACACTCCCCCCCACAAATTGATGACCTCATCCCTCGGCAGTAGTACATGGGTAACTACATGATGCTCCCGACCTAGTACTCACTCCTTCTCTAGCAGTAGACGATGGGACACTACATTCATGCTCCCGACCTATAACTCACTCCTAGGAATCTTGGTTTTCAAGTGGGTAGTGTCACTAGAACCACTTGATACATGAATAATTTGGCACACACAACTGACTCAAAGAAAACTTATCTTTTTTGGATGGACTATCCATGGCAGAGTACCATTATTGACTCGATCACACATCCTAATCTAGAGTGTAGGGCCAATGTCCCCCTTGATGAAATCTTCAATATTTGGTGCTTTGAAGATCTCATAAAGTTGCCTTTTCTTCTTGTTTGATCCAAGCTCCTTAGATTCCATCTCTCTCTTCTTTGTTTCCTCTCCATTTTGCTGGTGCTCATTCTTGAAATTCTTCAAGAAAGTATGATGCATCTTTTGATATAGCAAATTTCCTTCTTCAGCTTCGTGCATTCGAACAAAACTATTGAAACAATAATCTCTCACCACACCACCAGAAAACGTAGCCCTAACCATTGCGTTTACTGAACCAAGCATCAGAGATCTCCAATAAGCTTTAGAAGAGGTGAGCTTCATCAGTCAACTATTGATGTCAGGCCAGAACGTGTAGCTTTTCGATTGACAGATGCATACGCTCATATAATCTCTCCTTCCAGCAATCAGGAAATAGATACTTGCGAGTTGGTCTTGACAGGTGCCAAAACATAGTGCCACAACTTGAGAACCTTGTGTAGTAGTAAATCTGAATACTTGCAAAATCAAGAACTCGTCACTTGTCTAACATATTGATTCTGCTCTGAGAGATATATGTCGCCCCTTCTAGAAGGATATGCCACTGAGAATCGGTCACTTGATGCACAGATGGAGATGAACTCAGAATTAAGAGCTTTGTACAATATGCAGCAGATCATAACTGTCACCCTTGAAATCTCAAAACAACAACCTTTTGATACACAGTACCAACACAACATCCAACTCAAGGATTAATTTGCATGCGAGACAATTTGCTGGTCGCAATTTTGAATTGGGCAGATCTTGCTGAGATGAAAATACAGAAGCTCGAGGTTGTCTGAGCAAGGTAACCCTTCAGAACATTACCATAACATTAAGTGGCCGATGCAGTATTGCCCAGAGACCTTCTGCTCGCCAATTCTCATAGAGAACGTACGCCACATCAAAAAAAGGCGATAATATGAAACTTGCACTCTTGCATAGGTGGAATGTCTAGGTGGAATGTCGATGGATATTGATTGAGAAGAGTTGCGCATGAACTGCAAGGATCCATCTCCATATCTCTGATACCACGTGTGGGATCAATGTAGACAATGAGGCAATGTTGAAGCAGAATGATCCCATGTATTCAAAGTGAGTTGATGTACATATAGATTCTGAACTCTGGGTAGGTGACTCCAGATCCACAATCCTCTCCCTAATTATGTCAATCAAGGTGACCACCAGACTCTCCATCTAACTGACCACCAAGCCCCATAATCTTGTCAATCACACCAACTGATTGACACCTAATCAGCCTACTCATCTGACATACCTAACTCTAGGCTCACACACCTTCACACACTATCCTCTACTTAATTATTCCATTCCCATAGGATAGCACCAATAATCAATTTGTTCCAACACAGCTGTATTCCACTTAGTTGATGTGGGAATCTTTTGTACATGAAGTGACTTAAAGGTGAGGTGACTTAAACGTGAAATGACTTAAAGATGAAGGTCTTACCTGGGACATTAGGCAGTGTCTAATCACCATAGAAATCATATGTACATATTGTCATAAGGTGAAGGTCTTACCTGGGACATCAGGCAGTGTCTAATCACCTTGACAAGACATCATATCTATCCAGGACCATTACTTGTGGGTAGGAGAAGCCCACCATTCCTTTCTTGCCAAACGGATGCACCTTCATGTGAAAGCATGTCAGGAAGGACATTAGAGGTGCCTTTTTTCCATTCAACTCTGAAGTCATACATAGTAAAAAATTCTTAGTACCAACAAGCTAGGCGGCCGTGACCAATTTGTTTCTCGATCTTGCGGGTGCAGAAGGTTTTGAAATTTTGGTGATTAGTGCAGATGATGAAGGTTTTATTAACGATAAAGAGCTCAAGTTTTTGAATTGCTCTTTTAACTGCCAAAATTTCTTTTTCAATCGAGTGTGATAGTTCTGCTCTGCACCTTGAAAAGTGTTGGATCTGAAGGCACATATTTTTTCTCCAAGTAGAGGTCCATTCTAGGAGGACATCGCCCCAAAAATTATCAAAAGCATCTATTTCAATTATGAGAAGACCATGCTCGAACTAAGCAAATGCAAATAGCCCACGCTATGGGTTTTTTCACCTTGGCTTTTGTCAATATATACTGACGAAAACCATCAATATATACCACTAAATTTAAAATACAAAATGTCAGTATATACTAATGAAATAAGGCATGTCATCGGTATATACCGACGAAACAAGGTATAAGGAGGGGAACAGGAGATGTTTTTGGTCAGGGATGCCACATTTAGGCTTCCACTTGATGAAGTGTTGTTTTTTTTAGAGTTGTATATATGGAAAGAGTATCCAAAAGCTCATCGGATGAGGGGCTACTGCTTGGGAGCACGATGTGGTGAAGAGAGAGATTGATTTGTCCTTGCACATGTTGCAAGCGTAGAGCTCGACCTTTATCATCCAAAAATTTAAAGAAGGGGTGTATACAGTTGATAAAAATCCATAGGTAGGGGATTTTTTTAGTACCCCTTAATCGCATGTGCTATATGGAGTTTTTATATAGTGGCCCCTCTAAGAGATCTACCTGGTGCTCAAGACTTGGCTCAAGATGAAGCCATTGATGTAAATCTTATGGATTGATTCTTGTACCATCAAGAAGACTTTTTATTTTTAGCCCTTCCACATTTTTAATGCTATTATGTACATTTTTATATTAATTTCACCATGAATATATGAGCATTTCAATCTCAAACTTGATGTGTGCACTTTTACATTTTTTATCTTTCAAGTCATCAAATTTGTAGGTAAAAAAAATTTTGAATCACTTTACAAACAACGTTTTGTAATTTTATCAGTATATGCCAGTGTCAGTATATACCAACACTGTCAGTATAACATAAGTTAAAAATTTCATACAACGTTGGTATACACCGATGTTGTGTTTCATCTCGGTATATACCAACGAAACATAGCATTGGTATATACCGATATTTTTTCAAATGTTTACATGCCCCGCCATGCATACCGATGTTTTTTAGCTCGCGTCCATGAAACATCGATACCAAAATGTCAGAAAGTGCCTGCGGTGTTGTAGTGTAGGTGATCTTTCATCCAGATCATTCAAATCCAAGGTGTTGGTATGTGATCCAAGTTGCTTCTTGAAGTAGACAAAATTGTAAAGATAGGGATGTGGATATGGAGATGCTACCAATGGATCTAATTAATCCCAATAGCTCTAGGGAAGAAGATGAAGATTACAATATAGGCCAAGAAGAAGGTGGAAATAATGACATTGTAATATGGAGGAAGGTGGAGATCACAACAATATTGGGAAAGAAGATGAGGATCAAGTAACACCCAATATTATTGAAGAGGACGAATTAGAGGATCAAGTACTAGGTAGACGTGCAATAGATGATGATGTGATCAATTAACCATACAGCTAGATATAGACCCATTTGGCATGTGAGACTTAGATCAAGATGAAGCCTTGATGTACATTTTATGGATTGATTCTTCTATAATCAACAAGACTTTTTATCTTTAGCCCTTTCACTTTTTTGGTGCTATTATGCAAATTTGTATATTAAGCTCACCATGAATATTATATGAGCATTTTAATCTCAAACTTGGTGTCCACAGTCTTATACTTTTTATCTTTCAAATCATCAAACCTATTAGCAAAAATAATTTTGGATCTTATTGCAAACAACATTTTATAATTTCGTCAGAATAGAAATGTTTTACTAGAGTCGGTATGGAAATATTACAAAAAATTATCGATATTAGAGTCGGTATATACCGACTCCATTTTAGTCGATATATATTGATGAAATAGAGTCGATATATACTGACTCTCATAACAATGCTTCCTATCCCCACTAGCTATACCCACATTTTTTATGCCTGCGCCCATGAAACATCAATAGCAAACCATCGAAATGTGTCCACGGTGTTGTAGTGTTACTTCGATCTTATGTATCTTATGCAATACGTACATTTAGTATGACATGATGGGTAGGTCAGTAGCAAAGTTAGTATCTATATAAAAAAAATGGGCAGCACAATGACTCACTGTTGACTCTGTGCCAACATGGACTTATGTAGAAAGAGAATGTGTTACAACTTTGTGTTACAACCTCTACATGTAGAAAGAGAATGTGTTACAACTTCTACATGTTGTCCCTCACTCCCCACTCCACACGCTCCTCCCCTCCACCTCCCTCACCCGCCCTTGCACCCTCCTCACGCGCACCTCCACCCTCCCCTCCCCTCTGGGCGAAAACACCCCCCCCCGCCATCGTCATCGGGATGCCCCCCACAGGAGTCACAAAAAAAAAAAGCTAACCTAAAGCTAACGCTAGGGTTAAGTTAACCTTAGTTAGGTTAGTTTTAACTACAGTTAGGTTAGTTAAACTAGGCTAGGTGAGGTTAGTTTTAACCTAGGTTAGTATTAACCAGGGTTCGGTTAGTATTAACCTACGTTCGGTTAGTTTTTACCTTAGCTAGGTTAGTTTAACTATTGGTTAGTTACCCTAACTAGGTTAGTTGAACTAACTATGGTCAATTTAACCCTAACTAGGTTAGGGTAGCCTAACTGATCAATTAGGCATCTAACTAGACAAATAGGACAAATAGGATAGTTAATCTAACTAGATAAACTTGGTTCCAACCCCTCAGTTGGACCTTAAGTCCATTCACACCACCCTTAGGCCCCCCTCCCAAAAAAGGTCAATTTTACCCCTACATTAACCCCTCGTAACTCATCCGTTTGGGACCCAAACTGAACCCCATTTGAACCCAGATTTCACAAATGAAAGCACCATGCTATGGGGTATTTTTCCAGCCCATTGCACACCATTTCAGCATCCCTAGCACTTGCTCATTTGCACCCCCATGTGGGCCTCGTTTCACACATATTCGCTCATATCTTCACGCCGTGACCTCCGCTTAACAATCCGTCTACATCAGCACATTTCCCTACATACGTGGGACAATCTTAGGCACAATATTAACATGACAGTACCTCCACACACTAACACCACTCTAACCCTCCCAACAACAATACATCCACACCTGCACTTGTGGCAGAGACACCCTTGGCAAATCTCGCCAAATCTACATGCAGCTACATTTTGGCCAATGCCTTCAACTCCAATGCTCGCCTCATCTGCATATAACTCTGCTGCAACAACCACCCCCGCCAATCCTCTACCCTGAATCCCCCCCTGAGATTCAACCACTCCCTTTAACTCCTCCACGACCCAACATGGTTGGACGCCATCATGACAATGATGGGGATATTGACCTCGATGCAGAAGCTGACAATTTCTTTAATCGACGAAATAATAACAATCATGGCAGACACCCCTTGGGAAAACTGGAACTTCCCAAATATAATGGTAGGGGAGATCCAGCCCGCTTCCTGCAGCATTTTGATGCCGCATGCTAAGCGGGTGGCGATCAATCCCATGAAACCAAGGTGGCTTGGTTTCCCATGGCCTTAATTGATGAAGCATCTGAATGGTACCTAGACCTTCTAGTGGAAGAGCATGCCACATGGGGCCTACTTCAAACGGAATTTAAAAGATGCTTTCAAACGGAGAGGCTACAAGATGATCCTGCTCTCCAACTTAGCAAGCTCGAATAAGGCCATCGAGAAGATGTACGCATGTACCTGGGTAAGATGAAAAGATTAATCGCCAAATGTGACCCATGCCCAAATGCAAAGTACCTCACGGCATGGTTCATTGCAGGACTCAGAAAGAAAATTCGAAAGGATATGAAAAAGATAAGCAGCTATGAAACGTTCAGTGCTGCTCATGCGGCAACCATTGACATCGAGGATGGCATGATGGACTCAGACACTAGCAGTGATGACGGTAGATCTAGTACCTGAGATAAGCACTCCAAAAAAGGCAAATCCAAGTCCATTGCTGAAATATCAAATGAAGATCACCTAGAGGCCATGACCTTGAAGCTGAAAGAAGATATGATGCAGGCCATGGATCAAAAACTTCACTTGTCTCAGCCGCCAACTCAAACATATCCACGGCGAGAAAATGTCTGGTGTCCACACTGCCTGGCAAATCATATAGCAAATGAGTGCTCAGTCCTCAGAGCCAGGATCACTGCATAAGCAAATCCACTGCCAAGGTTGTGGTGCCATATCTGCATCGTCGGCAGCCATGATGAGAACAGTTGCATCTTCAACATGCGCAACAATCCGCCTCAACCTCAACAATACCAAGCGGCACCCATGCCAGTGTACAGGCAATTGGCACTTGCACAAGCGTCCCCAGCTCCAAGGCTAAATCTTGTTCCCGTTCAGACACAAGTCCCACAACTACTTAGGAATCCGAATCCACGACCATATCCAAGAGCACCAAATCCAGCTCCTCAGGCAGTTCCAATACATCAATTACAAGCCGAGGAAGTAGACTCGCCATTTGAGTATGAAGCAGAGTACCCAGTGTACTATGTAGAAGGTGCAGAGGGTCTAATACCAGTTTATGCAAATCAATTACATCCCTACACATCTAGCACACCAATCAAATGCTACGGCTGTGGAGAAAATCACCAGATCGCAAAGTGCCCTCATCGTGGTAGCCCAGCTACTTTCCAACCACTCTACAGAGATTGTGGCACAGGACATGCCTGTATGGATTGTCCCATGAAAAATAAGGTCCCAGAACAAACAGAAATTAAGCCTAATGTCCCCATTAGCATCATTGGGGTGGACCATCAAAGTCTAGGTCCGGCAAGTGTAAAATCACATGTAAATGTAATTACACGCCAACAGAAAGAGGCCACCAAGGACCCTAACATTCCAATCCAACCAAAGAGGCTTCTTAAAAAGAAAGCACAAGTGTCTCCACCTCTGCCAAGCAATGAGTAGCCGAGCTCATCCACATAACCTACCGAGCCTCCAATAAAAGACGCTCCATATCCAAATGCAGAGGTGGAGAAGGCTCATTTTCAGGCACTTCAACAATGGGTACAAAATGAACAAGCTCAATTTGAGGCTGAGAAACAAGCTCAAGACCCAATCCATGACTTGGCCCCACAAAGTATTGATACTGTACTCGAGCCTTTGTTCCAACAATAGACTCCACAACAGAATGTACCGCCATGTCAACTTGAAGGAGCCGCACTCTCTAGCATCCTGAGTTGCCTTGTGTCAATTCCCATCGGAATCCTCCTCCGGAATTGTCCCAATCTCTGGGAGAGTTTCAAAGGATGGGTTGAACTCGCAAATCCCCCTCCAGCTATGAACGACATTGAAGATATCCCTGTGCAGATGGGTGAGAGAGATGACATACACAACATTACTGTGCCTTTGGTCCATAAGGCATATAATGAAGTCCAAGCCATAGTGGATGGTGGAGCAGGTGTAAATGTCCTATCAAAGGAGCTCTACGAAGAATGGGGTCTCCCACCGATGCAAAAGGCTAATTTCAACATACGCCTTGCTGATGATTCATGGGCTAAACCCTTGGGGATAGTGAATGGCGTGTCCACAAAGATCGCAGGAGTCTGCTTTTCCCTTCAATTCACAATCTTGGATCTCCCCAAAAAATCCTATCAAATCTTATTGGGACGTCCTTGGTTATGGGAAGCATCAGTCCTCCATGACTGGGGAACTGATAGAGTGACAATCCAGAATCGAGACACTGTAGTCAGGGTGAATGTGGGGACAGGAGCTATTAAACCAATTGTGCCTAGAGCGTTGGATGACACATCTTCAACAACAATCTCAAGCAAATCAGCTCCCTTGCAACAGCATGCCATAGCAGGTGACTCACAAAGACTACCCCTCCTTAAGAGGAGATAAGCTTCTTGACTACATACCACAAATTGTATGGTGCAAAAGCATTACAGTAGGAACGACTGGATTACGCACATGGCATCCCAACTCTGAAATCAAAATAATCCATAACCTGAGGATGGGTAATAAAATGGATCCGGGAGTATGTTGACTCTGTGCCAACATGGACTTATGTAGAAAGAGAATGTGTTACAACTTCTACATATGACTTCTACATGTAGA
Source organism: Dipteris shenzhenensis (assembly GCF_047967505.1). Classification (NCBI taxonomy): domain Eukaryota; kingdom Viridiplantae; phylum Streptophyta; class Polypodiopsida; order Gleicheniales; family Dipteridaceae; genus Dipteris; species Dipteris shenzhenensis. The sequence goes on from NC_141599.1 coordinate 61,986,921, forward strand.
AAGAGAATGTGTTACAACTTCTACATGTAGAAAGAGAATGTGTTACAACTTTGTGTTACAACTTCTACACACGACTTCTACATGTAGAAAGAGAATGTGTTACAACTTCTACATGTAGAAAGAGAATGTGTTACAACTTCTACATACGACTTCTACATGTAGAGAGAGAATGTGTTACAATTCCTACATGCAGAGAGAGAAGCTCTCCAACATGTATAAATACCCCATAATGGAATGAAGCCCACACTCCTTGGGGCATTGTGTTGAGTCTACTTTGGTATTCCAAGCATTTGTCTCAAGTGTCCATGCTTTCTTGCACTCGACGTCCAAAAGCATGTCCTAACCTTATAACTCCTCCTCCCCTCTCCTCTAACCTTGCAACCCACCCTCTCCCTCTCCTCCTCCCTCCTCCTCCCTCCTCCTCCTCCTCCTCCCTCCTCTCTCTTCTTTCCCCCATGCTCTTACACCTTCTTCCTCTCCCACTCCTATGCTCCCCCTAAACCCTTTGTTCCTCAATCCTTAAAACTCCATGATCTATGAGGGAGACGAGTTCTCCACCATGTACTTTACCCTGAACCTTGGATCCTCCTTCTAACCTTGGAACCTCCTTTTAAACCCTATAACTCCTTCTAAACCTTGGAACTCCTTCTACACCCTGCAACTCCTTCTAAACCTTGGAACCTCCTTCTAAACCTTGGAACCTCCTGCTAACCCTGGAACCTCTTCTAAACTCTGGAACCTCTCTCTAAACCCTGGAATCTCCTTCTAAACCCTGGAACCTCCTTGTAACTATGGAACCTCCTTCTAACTCTTAAACTCCTCCTAAACCCTGCAACCCCCAATGAAGGCGAAAGCCTTCATTACCTCAATCATGATGATACACGTTCCTTTTACACATGCATGCACTTTGTTTGCTTACCACACTTAAGCCTACGTCTCTCACCAGAACATGACTCGAGGTCCTAAGCTACACATATACTACAATCGACAACCCCACTATATCTGTAGGTGACAAAAAGCCTCAAAACCCTACATACTGAGAGAACCTTGCTCTTCCTATGAAAGCAGTAGGAAAGAGCCAACACTTAGGTCCAACTTTCCAAAGACGAATAGTACTAGAGCAAGAGGATGGGCATAGTTGTGGTGGAGAGTTGCCTATAACTGCATGTTTATCTTTAATGAAATTTTCGAACTGAAGCCACATGTTCTCATCAAAAGAATATTCAAATCTCAAATACTCAATGCTCGATCTATAATTGTTTAGAGATGAGACTATTTGAGACCTAATTGTTGCCATTAAAGATCAATGTGCAACTGAAGTAGCATATAAAGAAGCAACACAGTCTACTCTAAAAGCACCACATCCTACACGAGAAGTAGAGAGTCAATATACACCCAGAACATCACAACCTCCACAAGAAGCATCAAAAGAGTTCACTCCATTGTGATGCATGTATGATGTTATTTTTGTATATATGCATGAGGAGCATATCTTCATGTTGTTTATTCCATGAGTGTTATGTAGTTATATGGTCAATGTCTTATGACAAAGTTATAATGTTAAACACCATTTATTAGATGAGAGTCATTTGCTCATGATATTTATTTCAAGTGTATTATTTGATTATATGAATGTCTTATGATGTGGTTCTTTAGAATTGTATGATATTTTATTTCATGTACACTGTTTTATTATATGAATGTCTAATTATGTGATTCTTTGAAAAATTAAATGTGTGATGAGTAGAATATAATAATTATTTGAAATCTTTCACTTCACACTATCGATTCCCAATGCTTAACTCATTTAAATTATTTGATTTATCTAAAATCCTACACTTCATAGTATTCGGAACTTGCCACTTCACACTATCGATTAGAGTGTTCTTCTGCCCTCATCATGGTGAAAGCACTTTTTCTCTCATCCTAGATAATATTTATTGGGCTTGCACTTCCCACACTCATCATTGTAGAAGTAGTAACTCCTCTCTCATTAGCATTCTCCTATCCTAATCCTTCTACAAGCACTTTCTTCCTCCATCTCACTTTCTTTATCATCTCTCCACCGATGGATGTATTTCATGTCATAGAAGTTGTGGAGGAAGCAAATAATGATATGTTAGTATAGATTGCTGACAACAAAGCAAAGAGAGGGACTAGAAGGAGACAAGACTCTCCATTGACATATAGTGAGAGACATATAGTGAGAGAGTAGAGTTTGATGCTCAAAGGTGCATAGAGAGGGAGGAGCATGAGAAGATAAGAGAGAGTGAATAAGTAAAAATGAATTTGAAAACATCTAGACACGATCTGGTAGAGTATTTTGGTATCCTTTCTTATCATAGTGCTTGGTATGGCCCACGTGTGATTTTCTGTAGATCAAGAACCAGCCACCATAAGGGCTTGATAAACAAATTTTCAAGAAAGAATCTCCATGTCCTTGCTTTTCTTTTGCAGTTATAATTATATTAGCCAATGACGATCAAGTGTCAGTAGAGGATTGGGTACATTCTAAGATCAGAATCTATAATTTGGATATCTTTTAGTGACTATAATTGGGAGTTCTCTTGAAACTATTTGAAGGTGTTTGTTAATATCATTACAAAATACTCGAGATTTTAGCACTGCTTTTAATGTAACTATACTTTAGATGTAATATTGATTTTTTTTCATTTCAAAAAGTTACAAATATAGATTGCTTTTTGCCAGCTTTTGATGTAACTCTACTTTAGGTACAATATTATATTAAATGTTTTACTTTTGATTTCTTTAAAGTTTTAAAAGTTACAAGTATAGACTTTTTGCCTCAATATTTTGTTTAAGGAGTGGCATTTTTTTTTCCAATTTTAATCCAAAAGTATCTCAAAAAATGAATTTGAACAATGCAATAGTCCAAAATTAATGAAGTGGATGTTACAAAAAGTCCACACTCCAATTGTGTAAACACACATCAATACAATCTCTCTAAATAAAGTAAGCACCTAACAAAAGGACAAGGAAAGTTGCACCTGTTGAGATATGGAGCTCCACTCGTGATATGCCAGGGTGACCGTTGTGCATTTATGTCACCGACTTGTTAGTTGCAGATGGGGTTGGTACACCGCCCATGAATAATAGCTGGATGACAGCTATCTTTATGTACTCTAGTTCGTGGTTCAGTTACTATGCCACCTTAGTTAGCTGAGTTTGGTTTGAAACCCACATATAGGGTTCATCTATTCCTTTGTACAAGAGTTCTTTTGGCTTTCACAACTAAGAAGAGGAAAACTGTTTTCAGCCTCCACCTTTGTGTGTATTCCCCCATTGTGTATGTGAGAAAGCTGTAAGTGAGACTCCTTCCTTCTCTCCCACTCTCTTCACATGGTATCAGAGCCCGGTTCGTGGTAAGGAGCTCAAGAAAGCAAACCAAGTTCGCGGTGTCCTAGTAAGAGGATCAGTGTTACTTTCCTTTTTCGAGTTTGGGAGCATATCTCTGTAGGTAGCACAGTCGAAAAGTGCAAGAGTGCACTGTCTCAGATTGGGACGCCCTTTGCGGTGTGGCGAGAGGGCAATATATGCTGCGGGAGAGGGCAAAGCTATTTCGGTGACATTATTTTTTTGATTTGAGGCCATTTTGGGGCCCGTTTAGGTGGCGGAAGTTTTTCACAGGCACTAAAAAAAGCGCCTTGTTTTTGCTGTGTGTGACCACTATTCTACATGTCAGTGAAAAGTTACCGCAAAAATTGCATCGTATGCCTCTGTGCATAGATATTGGGAGTGATAGAATCATTCTTATTGCTTGTTGATGCAAAATCGTCACTAGGAAGTGATTGTGTGGTCAAATACCACTTTCATCAGTTTTGCAAATTTGCCCTTGTGAGGCAGAAGTTGTGTTTTTTGCAGTGACAGAATATTTTGCAGTGTTTTGTAATGGCGTCCGATGCTCTTTCACAGATTGTCAGTGAAAAGCTTGACAAGAATAACTTCCAAGCATGGAGGTTTAGAATGACGAATTTCCTTTAGGGAAAAGACTATTGGGAGTTCATTACTGGAGCTGAACAAGAACCAGTTATTCCTAATGTTCCAAACCAACAGGAGTTACAGGCATTTAAAGGATGGCATGAGAGAGACAAAAAAGTTATGTACTGGCTGTCTATTAGTATTTCAGATTCTATGATTGTGCATATTCAGGATGCAAGCATGCCAAAGGAGGCATGGGATACTTTGACAAAAATGTATAGCACAAATACGCAAGCCAGGAAAATGCAGCTCAAGCAAGAATTGCATAATGTGCAAAGAGAAAATATGAGCATCAATGACTACCACATGAAGGTGAAGAAGATTGCAGATGCACTTACTTCAGTGGGTCGCCAATGGAAAATGATGACTTAGTTTCTGTGACCTTGAATGGTCTAGGAAAGGATTATGCATAGTTTCGAACATCCATTGCCATCCGTGAGAATTTTCGTGATTTTGGGGAGTTGATTGCTCTTCTAATTTCTAAAGTCTCCTCAAAGCAATGCAGATAGTGGTATGCAAGTATTGCTTCACCCCTATACTCAGCCTCTGTGCTTGACAAGGCAACTATAGGCTGTTTCTTGCTGCTCCGAGTGACTGCAGCACTGCCAAAAGAGAACACATATCCACTGTTAGATCGTCTATCAGAAATACTACCAGCCCAATCAGCATCAGTGTATCCATGCAACTGTATCTGAACCCCAGTCTCATAAAATAGTCCATACTACAATGTGGACTTCACATACCTCAGTATGCGTCTAGCCGCATCCAAATGCGGTTTTCTTAGAGCCAGCATAAACTGATTTACCAATCCAACAGCATAGCTCAAATCTGGCCTGGTAATAGTCATATAAATCAAACTTCCTACTATGCGTCTGTACATAGTAGGGTCTTCCAGAAGCTCACCTGCATCTGTGCTCAGCTTCACATTCTGCTCCAAAGGAACTGAAATAGGCTTACAGCCTATCATCCCATATTTGGACAGCATGTCCAATCCATACTGCCTTTGCAAGAGCCATATCCCACTTTTGGATCTAATCACCTCAATGCCCAAAAAGTAACATAGCTCTCCCAAATCCTTCATCTCAAACTTCTACTTCAATAGCATTTTCACATGAAGGATATTTTCATCACTATCACCGGTGATGATCAAATCATCAACATAAATGACAAGCAGCATAATACCTTTCTCTATTTTTCTTACATAAAGTGAGAAATATGCCTTGGAAATCTAAAAACCAATAGTGACAAGATACTGTCCTATCTTGTCAGACCATGCTCTAGGTTCTTGCTTCAAGCCATATAAGGCTTTCTTCAACCTACAAACAAACTTAGGATGAACAGCATGAACATAACCCAGTGGCTGCTCCATATAGACCTCTTCTTGCAAATCACCATGCAAGAAAGCATTCTTTACATCCATCTGATGTAAAGACCATCCCTTTGATGTAGCCATAGCAATGACTGCTCTTACGGTTGCCATCCTTGCAACTAGACTGAATGTTTCTTCATAATTCATGCCATATGTCTGTGCATACCCCTTGACAACTAATCTTGCCTTGTATCTGTTCACAGAACCATATGCATTGTGCTTCATCTTATAAACCCACTTGCAGCCAATTGCATTCTTGTCTTTAGGCAAAGTCACCAATTCCCATGTAGCACTTGCTTCCAAGGCATCCATTTCTTCATCCATGGCTTTCTCTCATTTTTCTTTTCCCATGGCTTGCTCAAAAGAAGTGGGTTCTGGTTCCTGTATTACTTTGACCATATAGGCATAGTGAATGGCTATAAATCCATCATATTTCAGCTTATCCACAGGATACCTAGCTCTGGTAGACCTGTGCAAAATAGGCTCACTACCAGGTGCTCTCAAAACATCCCTTGTCTTCCTTACTCTAGGTGTAACAACAGAAGGAATACCCAACTCATCATCAATGCTCTGTTCTCAGCCACTGGATTCACCATCCACATAAGAGTGACCTGCATTCACTTCAACCATGGGTTGATCTACTTTCTCTTTTCCTTTTCGTGATTGGGGATGTGAGGTAGCTTGGTTGGATAAGCTACTTTATGATACGCATCAGTCTACAGATGGGCCAGTTGTCATTTATTGTGACAACATGAGCAATATACACTTGGCAAATAACCCAGTCTATCATGCTAGAACAAAGCACATTGAGGTGCATTATCACTATGTGCAGGAGAAGGTTCTAGTAGGTTTTATTGACCTAGTTTATGTTAGCACAGAGGATCAGGTAGCTGACATATTCACGAAGGGATTGGGCACAAAGAAGCTGTGCAAGTTCAGAGACCTGCTTGGTGTGCAGGAATTGGGATTGAGGTCAAGGGGGAGTGTTGAGATATCGAGCTCCACTCGTGATATGCCAGGGTGATCGTTGTGCATTAATGTCACCGACTTGTTAGCTGCAGATGCAGTTGGTACACCGCCCATGAGGATGACAACTATCTTTATGTACTCTAGTTCGTGGCTCAGTTAGTTTGCCACCTTAGTTAGCTGAGTTCGGTTTACATATAGGGTTCATCTATTCCTTTGTACTTAGAGTTCTTTTGGCTTTTACAACTAAGAAGAGGAAAACTGTTTTCAGCCTCCACCTTTCTGTGTATTCCCCCATTGTGTATGTGAGAAAGCCGCAAGTGAGACTCCTTCCTTCTCTCCCACTCTCTTCACACCACCATCTCATTCACATGAAGATAAAGACAAGTTACTCCATCAAAGGAATTGAAAGTGTATGCATGTGTGTGTGTGTGTAACTTGAAAAATCGAGCACAATGACACAGGCTCATATATCACAATTTTAACATTCTAAATGCCGATGAGAGCTTGGTCTTCAATCAAGAGTACTATGGGTGGATTGGGTTTTCCACACAAATTACCCTACGAGATGGCAAGGGATCTTTTCATAGCCATCTCACAAGATAATTTTCTTAGAAAATCCAACTCATGTATAATACTCTAGCTGAGTGGGGACCAAGCTTGTATTGGCATTTCAAAGGCTAAAATGGCCATACATGAGCATGTCTGACTGTGCATGGATAACTAAGAAAAATTACCTTTTAGAAATCTTGATATCTCGTATAATCCCCTTCGCACACATTGCATTGCTATTGTGGTTGACCCTTACCCAATATACTAAATATTGGAGCATTCGACCACTTCAACAATCATAATGAACGCACTCCCTCTCTCATTATTCATGACTCAATTGTGGTGTGCCTTACCCCAACATGCTAAATGTAGGAGCTATTGACAATAATCTTGCCAAATGAAGAGCCCTCAGCGTTTGGGTCCCGATGTCCAACATCACTTCTTGGAAAACTTGGGTTGCTCATTGTACTTTGGTGATGGATAGCTAGTAGTTCCCCCCAATAGCTAACCTTGTCGCCATTTGGGAGGATATCATCTAAACCTTGTGCACCATATGGGAGCGAGGGATGATGGGCTTTCAAGTGACCATCGAGGGGCACATGCATTTTTGCAAGGCTTGGCTTTCAAGTGTCTTTTACATTTTCACATATCGAGGCATTCACTCATTTTATAATCCTCCACACTATAAGGCATAGGCCCTTTTCCGACGAAAATACTGACATTTTTTACACTAACTTTTTTTTTAAACGAGCGCAAACGTCGTTATAAGCGTCGAAAAATAACAGTCGCTATAAAGCGTCGCTATATGAAAAATAACAGTCGCTATAAAGCGTCGCTATATAGCGACGTTAGTAAACGTCGCTATATAGCGACACTGGTAATCGTCGCTATATAGCGACACTGGTAATCGTCGCTATATAGTGACACTGGTAATCATCACTATATAGTGACGATTAACAGAACTAAAAAAAAGCATTAGTGGGGCTAAACAGGGCCATAGCAAGCCCTGTTTTGCCCCACTAATGTTTTTTTTTTGTAATTATAAAAAAAAGTTTTTTATTACAAAATTTCCCTTGGGAAAAGGGTGATACAGAATCGCTCAAATGAAATGATAGAGCAACAAAATCATATACATGTCGAAAATATACAACATTGTTTGTTACAAAATTACCCTTTCGAAAAGAGTGATACAAAATCGCTCAAATGAGCCGATATACAAAACGATATACATGGCGAAGTATATGCAAACTACTACTACTACTACTACTCATTCGAATCGTCATCGCCGTCCTCCTCATCCTCATCTTGTTGGGCTGATCCTTGGTCCTCATGAGCTACGCCTGCTCCTTGACCCTCGTCAAGTGCGCCTGATCCCTGTCCCTTGTGATCGCTCACCTCCGGTGATGGGACGCTCGAGCTTTGACCCTAAGAGTGAAACCATATTAATTGAAAATTATATTGGATTTTAAAGAATAAAACAATTTAAAAAGTGAGATTACAAGTAGCTGTAGACTTATACCGTGCGAGCAGCCAGCTCAGCCCAATCAACCGTCGCTCCCATTGCCTCCTCCTCAATAAACCACGGCTTTGTTCCTATGCGAAACGCGCATCACATCTCTGCATCTGTAGGAAGATGACCCATCGCAGCTTGCTGTGGATCCAATTTACAAGAGTTAGATAAAGTTCATGTAATATGTAGTAAAACAAATAGAACAATACATTAAATGAGAAGAAGTAGACTTACCACAGTTGCCTTGAACGCCTTTGATAGAGGAGTTACAGATATTATGGAGAGGAGTGCGGGTTTTTGATATTTCTAGAGCTCCTAGACATACCAATGATATTTTGGTCAGGGGTATCTTGATGTGGACCATGTATGACTACCCAGGATATGGAGAGTGCGCAGGTACGTGGTTGTGTCTCTACATGTATAATATATGATTATGCTTTTATGACTCTCTTTCGCATGCATGTCTTATACTAACACATTCATGCACGCATGTAGGACTTGTTACAAGTGGGTACCATGCTTGTCTCATTTGTGGACCGGGTTTGAAATTGCTTGCACGATACTCCAAACATATGAGGAAAAATGTTTATGAAGGTCATGCTCGATACCTTCCGTTGGACCATCTTGCACGTGGAGGTCAGCTTGATCCACCACCATCATATTTGGAGGCAAGTGATTGGATTCAGGCTTGGAGGGCGAATGGAGAGGAACCTCCTGGTATAAAGAGGCTATCGATCTTTCACGAGCTTCCTTATTGGGGTCAGCTACAAATCAATCATCTCTTGGATCCCATGCATATCTTCAAGAATCACAACAAGACAAAGCACCCATAGACGTGCGCACAGATGCGTTTACTGAACTAAATAAACAACTTACGGGTGCGTCTATTTGCACATCTATTTTCACGTCTGGAGACCCGCGTCTAATTGTGCGTTTATATATCAGACACACACGCGTATAGATGCACACTTAGACGCATAAATAGATGCACTTATAAACGCATTTATAGACGTAAATATAGATGCAAGTCGAACAGATAGACGCATATATAAACGCGTTTTTAAACGCATTGATAGACGCGCTTTATTTTTTTTTTTAATTTTACAGAATGCTGTGTATGCTATATAGTTACAAGAATCCCATATCCACATTGTGTAATTCAATTCTTACAGCCAACCGCATTTTAATTACAATTCCAAATAAAACATTACAACTCCAAAATGCAATAAAATTGAAAGCTCAAAAAGTACTTGTATATACATATAGCACGAAGCTAAGCCATGTCATGTGGCTTCAAGTACAAAAAATAAGAGGAGTGTATATACAAGAGGCACAAAGCCAAGCCAGTGGCTTTAAGTACAAAAAAGAGTAGCTAGCACTACTTGTACGACTAATCTATGTTCTCCAGGTCCTCGCTCCCTTCCATGCTCCCTTCTGCGCCTCCTTCCTCCTCTTCCTCATCGTCTTGTGCACGGGCCTGTAAACAAGGGACAACATATATCAATGTATGAAAAATCAAATCTTTACTTATAATTTTGGCATTATTTAATTGCTTTCAAATACCTGGGGGGCCGCTCCAGTAGCTCGGGTATACTGCTCCTTAGTAGTCAACCCGTCATCATAGAAGTGCCTCCATGTATCTCCTCTGCGATGGTGGCGGTGGTAGGCTGTCTTCACAAGAGTAGGGTATCTGCCCATGATCTCAAGCTGCATGACGACACACTTTGCGGAGGGATTAGTACAAAGAAACAACCTCCAAATAAACTACATAAGCAATATAATTTGAGATCGATACTTACAAATTGGGCCTCCCATGATTCAACACCCCCTGCTCCAAAATGCGCGCTTCCATATTCCTCCATCTGGATCCTTCGTGCCTCCACGTGTTGTAGACTGGGGTCCTCCCTCGCTGACTTCATTGCCTTTTTCCACTCACGCTTGTGAGCGGTGTGGGGTGGGCCCCTTGGTGGTTGACCTGCCTCAAGCCTGGCAAGCTCCGCTAGTGCCTGCCTCTTAAGCGAAGATCTTTTATTGCTAAGTATCGTAACAATATTTGACTTGGCCCATTTATCTGTGAACTGGCGATTGGGGGGGTTAGGATACTTAGAGCGAACAGTAGCGAGGGTCTCATCAGCCAACCTCTTTGGGTGGTCTTTGTAGTGGATAAAGCAATCTCTATAATTGTTAGAAATTACAGAGCGCATGAAGGCCATGATGTCCTTCCCCTGCGCATCCATCAAGATGCCTCCTGTTTGAGTGATGTCATAATAAATCGTACCATCACCTAGAGGCACGTCTAAATCATCTGAATCATCATCCTCCCCACCGCCACATGGCTCAAAACACTGTGCCATGCATCCCCCACCACTCTCCCTGCTACTATGCCTGCTACCCTGTCGTGTCGAGCTCGTACGCTGGCCACTCGTAGCTGGAGACTGCACAGGACTACGCTGACCACTCATAGCTGGAGAACCGAGTCTCGATGGTATAGGAGTACGTCGATGGCTTTACGAGACAGAAGGACCTCCTGACGGCATGGGGGAAGGGGCATAAGACGGGATGGCAGAAGGGACATAAGACGGCATGGGAAAGGGGCATAAGATGGTATGGGGGAAGGGGCATAAGAAGGGGCATAAGACGGTTGTGCTGACTCCGTTGGGGTGATCTCAGGTGGTGTGGGGTGGCTTGGAGTCTGTAGTGCCGACTCCTGGGAAGGGGCATAAGACGGCTGTGCTGACTCCGTTGGGGTGATCTCAGGTGGTGTGGGGTGGCTTGGAGTCTGTAGTGCCGACTCCTAGGGAGTGTTTAGAGTACCCGTCATATACCTGTATAACTCTGCAAGACTAGGAGGGTGCCCTAAAAGGTTATATAAGTCCTTCCAAATAGATTCCCGGGGATTAGGTGAGCTGGAAGCGCTTCCTGGCTACATGTTGAACTGGAAAAAAGGAAAAAAATCTATTACTGATGAGCTGAGAAGAAAGGGAAAGGGAAGAGAGGCTTATTATCAGAGTGTGTCTATAGACGCGCCTGATTTGCGTGTCTATAGACGCGTTTAACAGAGCATCTAACAGAGCGTCTAACAGAGCGTTTAACAGAGCGTCTAACAGAGCATCTATCGACACGTCTGTTTGTGTCTGCAAACAGGCTAGACGCGCATTTAGACGCGCCTATAGATGCACTTTTAGACGCGCTTTGAGACGCGCCTATAGACACGCTCCGACAGATGGGATTCCTAAAAAGTAGAAAAGGACATTGCGCCCAATACACAAACGTGACACTGATACCCAGATCATGCGCTTCTTGGATATGAGAAAGTACAAATCTAAAGAGAGCAAACTTCCAAACAAGATCAACTGCAAAAAGACTTACTTGGATAGAGGTATGGAAGGTTCTTCTTTCTTTTTCAAAGTTGCTTCTCCTCCTTGTTCGTCCTTCTCTCCTTTAAGCTTAGAAGTAAGTGTGGGTGCCTTCCTCTTAAGTGTAAGCTTGGAAGTAAGTATGGGAGCCTTCCTCTTAAGCATCGAAACTATGGATCTGCTAATAAGGAAGGAAGCAAGCCGCGCGAAGTATAAGTAATGTGAAGAAAAGCAAAGCGAGCGGCGTGCTAAAAAGCAGGTTTAAAAGCCGTGTCTATAATTGCGTCTAATAGCGCATCTATAGGTGCGTCTAAATACACAGAGTGGACGTGCTTTTAGACGTGCCTTTAGACACGATTTTAAACGCGCTTTTAGACGCATCTTTAGACGCGCCACAGAGTTTAAATTAAACATTTGAAGAAGAGCAAATTTGGTGGGTTGTTTGTTTGTAGGATGTCTTCATCTTCAACAAGTAGCTCCAGTGAGGATGAATCCCTCCGTATCCACCATCGCGAAATGTGGTTGGAGCAAAAAATCAATGTCTGTGTGATCGATGTCGAGGAAACATGTATCCTGCACGCAGGATTACACTCAATCATATCTCAAAGTATGGAGAATGGGATGTGACCGTAAATAGGGTAAGGGTTTGTAAGTTAAGGTTGATTGAGATACCTATGGGTGTTCATATGTTTGAGTTATGATCCCGTTTTAATTTGATACAGGATGTAGTGCCACACCCGCATATGTTACCCTATGCTCGCTGTGAGGAGGCGAAGCGTCGGCGATATGAGGTGGGATCTTCAGGAGGGACCGTTACGGATGCATGGAGTGATGGTGATAGTAGCCCTCCGCCATTACCTCATGAAGCCGTGGAGGAGGAGGTGTTTGATGATATGGTGCGGGATTTATATGTCCATCAAGGGAGGGATAATAGCATGGAGCAGGATGATCTTTTTACTGCAGCATCGACTCCACTGTTTGAGGGGTGGACATTCTCTGTTCTACGTGCCTCCCTTGAGTTACTAAACTTGCAAACCATCTATGGATGGAGCAATGCAAGTTTGAATGCATTACTCAAGTAAGCTTTAAAGTCGATTTTGCAAACATGGTGAATTATGCTAGTGGGTCAATTACTCGAATGCTTTTCCTCATTTATGGTCGATTTTGTAAACATGGTGAATTATGCTAGTGGGTCAAGTACTCGAATGCTTTTCCTCATTTATGGTCTTCACGTGCAGGCTATTGTGTAAAATGCTTCCAAGGGAGAATAAACTACCGACCTTAAAAGATATGGCAAGGCAACATGTGACCTCTCTTGGAGGATTAGATTACAAGCACATCCATGCATGTGTCAACGATTGCGTTTTGTTTCGTGGACTACATAAGGATGCAAGAGAGTGTCCTACTTGTGGAGAGGCAAGATATAGAGCAGATCTCAAAACCTTGGACGTGCCTCATAAGGTATTGCGACATTTTCCCATAATCCCTCGCATCCAACATATGTTCAAGTAGTGCAAATCTATTGTAGAGCTCATGCCATGGCATTCCTCCCATCGATCAACCGATGGCAAGTGGAGAACTCCCGCGGACTCTCCTGCGTGGAAGCATATTGAAGACACAGGGCCAAGCTTCAAGGAAGAACCTAGGAGCTTGAGACTTGGATTGGGTATGGACGGTGTGAACCCATTTGGTCTCAAAAGCACGTCTTACAGTGTATGGCCAGTGGTATTGGTGAATTACAATCTTCCACCCTCTATGGCTATTAAGAAAGGACATGTCATGCTGTCCCTTCTAATTCCAGGGAAACATAAAGTCAAAAACCCTGATGTTTATTTGGAGCCTTTGATTGATGAGCTAGAGATACTTTGGAGAGGTATCGAGGTGCATGATGTGAGTAGGCCTCCCTCGTCACGAGACTTCAACTGCAAAGTAGTCTTGATGTGGATGATGCATGACTTCCCAGGCTATGGCGAGTGTTAAGGTAAGCATTGCATTTCTAATTATGAATAGGCAAAGGATGTGGCACCCTAAACCCACCTTCCAATCTTAATTGCATCTATTGTTCAAGTCTCACTACATCGGGTTACCATGCATGTCCTGTTTGTGGTCCTTTGCTAGTTGCCTCATGGGCAGACGCATTGAATAAGGTCATCTATGAGAATCACCATCGATTTCTCCCACCTAATCATCCTAGATATGTTGCCCCTTGGAATGAAGTCCTCCCACAATCACTCACCGCGGGAGATTGGATGAGAATTTGGGATGGTTCCACGACTCCTCCACCACTTGGCATGAGCCGGTAAGGGTTTGTAACTATTGGCTAGAAGTAAAGATTGGCTATATTGGCTGAAAGTAAAGATTGCACGCTAACACTTTATTTTGTTTAGATACTCCATCTTTTATCGTTTACCATATTGGTCCCACCTCAAGATCAATCACCTGCTTGATCCCATGCATATCTTCAAGAATGTGGCATCTACCATTTGGGAGCATTTGAATGGGACACGAGATTCGGCAGGCATAAGGGAGGATCGGGCGAGCTTGTGAGGTATGTGAGCTCAAAGGAAATAGATCCCACCATGCTTGAGAATGCTCAAGTTATGTCAGTGGAGGCGGTTTGTTTAGTGGAGGAGACATTTCCACGTTCTATTCTCACAAGCCAACTACATCTCATAGTTCATTTGGTGGATGAGATTGCTATATGCGGTACTATACATGCACGATGGTTGTTCTTCCTGGAGCGCTTCATGAAGACCTTGAAGGGCTTTGTGAGACAAAATGCAAGACCCGAAGGTAGCATGGCCGAGGGTTGGTTGCTACAAGAGTCACTTGTATATATTTCTGAGTTTCTTATTGATGTGGATAGCTCTCTCCCACGACTATGGAGAGATGATGAAGACCTAAGGATGACCTCTATTGTGCCTCAAGGGAAAGGATGCAACAAAGTAATAGACACGGAGTTGCATAATAGTATCAACCTCTTTTGTGTGCTTAATAGTGATGTGATGAAAAGATGGGTGACAAGATACGAGGATGCAAAGGGAAGAAGACAAGAAGAAAGGGCCCTCTTTCGTACACACCACAGATCTCGTGTGCCATACCCTCAGTATCTAAGAGCACTTCCAAAGGATATTCATGTGGATTGGCTACTTGATGAAATGGAAAAAGCAGAGAAAGACGAGGGGATGCATATCACAATGGAAGAATGGGAGTATGCTAGGGGATGCATGAGCAAGGTCGGTATATAGAATGTTATGCATAAGTTAGGAGCTTTCAATAATTTAGATTGCTTATTTAATTGATTTTTTCTTGGTGTAGTGCACTATGTTCAATGCTATATGGTGTGAGGGCAAGCATTTTCGAACACAATGGATTTATGATAAGAGAAACACACAAGATTGCGGCGTCATTGCTAGCTTTGAGGGAGCCAATGGAGCCATGGATGATTATTGTGGCATAATCCAAGATATTATTATGCTTGACTTTCGACGCTTCTTTGTGTATATTTTGGATGTAAAGTGGTTTAAGGACGCGGTGGAAAGAGGCCCTAATGCAACAATCAAACGCCATGCAAGTGGCTTTGTAACTATTGACTCCACAAAGTTTTGGCAAAGTAGGAAGGACACACTAGTACTACCGCAACAATGTGAACAAGTACTGTGCACACATATAAAAATACTCGCTTTTGAATATTTGATGCAAGAAAAGTAACATGATTGTATTTGTGTTTGAATTAGGTTGTCTATCAACCAATGGTGGATAATAATAGATGGTGGCATGTCATACCTATTATGCCACGTTCCAAAGTGATGTATAGTACATTTACTAATATGGAGCGTATGGAGGATGATCATGGCTATGGACGTGATGATGACCGTGATACGAGGGAGGAGGATGATCATGAGATAGGAGATACAGATATTGAGGCCATTACCCGTGAGGACGAGCCTACCATTCGAGATGCTGATTTCGATGAGCACATGAGTGGCATCAGGCAATGGTGGAGTTTCCTTTCCCTATTGAAGCTTCACTTTTAACCATGAGTCAGAGCAACCACGAATCCGATGATACAATTCTGGAGTAATTTTAAAATGTAATCTGCACTCATCCCAATTTTTTAACATTAAAGAAGGCCGTTCTGTAAGCACCAGGTTTGGGGAGATTTGGCTATGCAGCCAAATCTTTTCAAAGCACTAAGGTTTGGGGAGATTTGGCTACGATGCGAAATCTTTCTAGCTTTTTATAAGTCACGAGGGTTTAGGGAGATTTGACTGTGCGGCCAAATCTTGCTAGCTTCTTTCTAATCACAAGGGTCTAGGGAGATTTGGCCGTGCGGCCAAATCTTTTCAAAGCAACAGGATTTGGGGAGATTTGGTTGTGATGCCAAATCTTTCTAGCTTCTTTTAAATCACTTGGGTCTAAGGAGATTTGACCATGCGGCCAAATCTTGCTAGCTTCTTCTAATCATGAGGGTCGAGGGAGATTTGGCCATGCGGCCAAATCTTGCTATCTTCTTTCTAATCATGAGTGTCGAGGAAGATTTGGTTATGTGGCCAAATCTTTTCAAAGCAGCAAGGTTTAGGAAGATTTAGTTGTGATGCCAAATCTTTATAGCTTCTTTGAAATCACCAAGATCTAGGGAGATTTGGCTATACGGCCAAATGTTGTATGTTTTGAAAGAAGCCAGAAGATTTGGCCGCATGGCCAAATCTCCCCATTTAAAATTTAAAATTCAAATCTTAAGATTCAAATTTCAAATTTGAAAATTTCAAAATCTTAGATTCAAAATTTAAAATTCAAAATTCAAAATCTTAGATACAGAATTCAAATTTCAAATTTGAAGATATGAAAGTCAAATCATATACTAAAGACCCTACTTTCAAATCACACTTCG
This sequence comes from Dipteris shenzhenensis, assembly GCF_047967505.1. Taxonomy (NCBI): domain Eukaryota; kingdom Viridiplantae; phylum Streptophyta; class Polypodiopsida; order Gleicheniales; family Dipteridaceae; genus Dipteris; species Dipteris shenzhenensis. The sequence continues at coordinate 62,003,567 of NC_141599.1, forward strand.
AGATTCCTACTTTTACAAGACTCTTTCTTTCAAATCGTGGTGTTCTGAAATGCAGAAAATGGAGAACATGCATGAATTAGGTACACTTTCGATTTCTTTCGTTTTCTTACTTAGATGATTGAGTAGCCATTGTTGTTTGTGAGCTTGTGCTCTTTGGATTTCAAGCAATCGTAGGAGCTGAGGGGATTTTGTCCAAAGGGGATTTCGTGAAGAGGGGATTGCGTGAGATTAACTCGAAAAAGGAGAAGCTTCAGACTGTTGTTGACGACACGGAAGCCTCACTGACAGTCACGCTGGCGAAGAAGAATGGGCCTGCTGAGGGCTACGAACCTGCCACTGAATAACTGTGAAGAAAACCTGTGCGGAGGAAAAGCAGAGCGGCGCTGAAACTGTGCTGCAGAGGAGGAAAAGCAGAGTAGCACTGAAACTGTGCTGCGGAGGAAAAGAGTGGCGCAGCCAGCCGAAACTTTGCTAGCGTAGGCCCTAATGGAGCGGCGCGGAAGAAAAGAGCATTGGGGAGGAAGGACGCGGAGGAGGACAAGGACGGCAGAGGAAAAGAGCGCAGCGGAGGAAAAGAGGGCGGGGAGGGCGTTGAAACTGTGGTAGCGCAGCAAGTCTTAACGGAGTGGCGCGGACGAGGACGGAAGGACGTGAAGGAGGAGGAGGACGGAAGGACGTGAAGGAGGACGAGGACGGAAGGACGTGAAGGAGGACGAGGACGGTGGAGGAAGAGAGAAGGACGATGAAGAGGAGGAAGGAAGATAAGGCAAGAAATCCCCCAAAAATAAGCTTTGGGGGGAAGAAGCAATCCCCCTAAAAAAGCATGCTTTGGGGGGGAAGGAGCAATCCCCCCAAAAGCATGAAGAGCAAAAAAAAAAAAAAAGACCTCTTTCTAATCCAACTATTGTGTGTGGAATCTATGGAGAGTTGAATTGGCAATGGAATTTTAAAACCTACATAGTTAAGTACACATTGCTAGGACAAAACTGGGATGGGGAGCCTCCCGGGACCTCTTATTTTGACATAGTTTTGAACTTTTTTGCTTGCAATTAGCTAAGCAAGGGTGGAGGAGTGTTTTCCAAGAACTACCCCATCTAAGACGTTGTCCTAAAGCTCTCAAACCACCCTAGGTACACATTGGAGATCTAGGAAGGGAGAGAACAAGGTGAGCCTAGCACTTGATCCCCCATGAAGACGAATTCAATTCCTTCTCATAGGTTTACTTTTTATGCTTGGTTTAAAAGGTTTGTTTAGCTTTGCCTTTTAAAGTTTTGTTTTTTCAATAGTTTTAGATTTTCTAGTTTGCTTTTAAAGTAATAGTATGATTTTAAAGTGTAATAGCGTGAATCATGAAAAGCATGTATGATTTTTTTGAAAGTAGGATCTCTACATTTGAATTTCAAAATTTGAAACTTGAAACTTGAAATTTGAATTTTGAATTTTAAACTTTAAATTTTAAATTTTAAAATCTGGATCTTCAATTTTTAAATTTAACGTTTGAAGATTTGTCCATGTGGCCAAATCTTCCTAGTGATTTGAAAGCAGATTTGGCCATGTGGCCAAATCTTCCTAGTGATTTGAAAGAAGCTAGCAACATTTGGTAGCACGGAAAAATCTTCCCAAACCCTAATGCTTTGAAAGATTTGGCCACACGGCCAAATCTCCCAGAACCTAGTGATTTGAAAGAAGCATGCAAGAGGAGGTTGCACAGCCAAAACTCTCCATACCCTAGTGCTTTGAAAGAAGCCTACAAGATTTGGCCACACGACCAAATCTCCCCAAGTTTGAAAGAACGCCACAACCAAATCTTCTCAGTGCTTTGAAAGAAGTCACTGAGGTCTCAAAGGATTTGGCCGTGCATCCAAATCTTGCTAGCTTCTTTGAAAGCACCAAGGTTTGAGCAGATTTGGCTGTGTGGCCAAATCTTATTGCTTCTTTCAAAGCACTAGTGTCTTAGGAGATTTGGCCATGTGGCCAAATCTTGTTGGCTTCTTTCAAAGCACCAGGGTCTAAGGAGATTTGACCATGTGGCCAAATCTTGTGGGCTTCTTTCAAAGCACCAAGGTCTAAGTAGATTTGGATGTGTGCATAAATCTTGATGGCTTCTTGAAAGCACCAGCATCTCGGGAGATTTGGTTGTGTGGACAAATCTTGCTATCTCCCTTTCAAAGCACCATGGTCTATGAAGATTTGGCCATGTAGCCAAATTTTCCTGCCTAAAATTCAAAGCACCAAGGTTTAGGAAGATTTGGTCTTGTAATGAAATCTTGTAAAGCATTTTCATCCTAAGTCACACCATCAGATATTAATATTGAACTATAACAAATGCTATGTACTATGCAGGTGCCACATTGAAAGTGGGGTTTAAAGTCAACTTGCTTGTCAGTGGAAAGATTGTTGCCATTGGGACAATATTCTCTACATCACATGATGACATGTGCCAAGGTGTGCCCTTGGGAGAAAGCAATGTATTGGTGGCAATCGATATTTGTATGGATGAAAGTGCACTTCTTCCATTTCCTACAATGGATGCATTCTTAGTCTATGAGGCTTTGGGTAGTGTTGTTCGTTGGAAAGCACGATCAATCAGTTGTGTGGACAATGTCAATGGAGCTATTGTACCAATGAATGATATAACATTAGATACCATTGACGTTGAACCTATATGTGATATGATGAGTTTTCCATTCAAGAATCATGGAAGGACAAGAAAGTCTTAATATGGGATGAGCAGAAAACCAAGAGCATTGTAGAGGGTGTTGTTTTGTATGTCTACCCATTTGAATCTATAAATTTTGAGATGCTTGGTGAAGGTAATCTAGGTGTGGGAATTGAAAAGTATCACAGTGATGTATCAGGCATCGATACCATCCACTTAATAAAATGGCCCATTGCACAAATAACCTTTTTAGATGGAACTTCATTAAGAATTGATGACACCATGAATTCTTCAAGTGGTTGTGGGAAAAAGCACATGGAAGATGAGGACCCAATGGAAAAATCCACAAAAAAGAGGCGTTACTGCATGATACAGAGAAAAGCTAAAAAACATGGCATGCCATTAGCATCATCTAGACTCACAAGGGATGCAGTCATAAAAGTATCTATGATTGATTGTTGTAAACAAAATTGTTGTCAATTTGCCGATCGTCAAATGATATCCAAATTATGCATAGAGTACTGGGACCAAAGTTTGGAGGCTCGCACCAATTATGTATATGACACTCTTGGGGTTGCTTGTCGAAAAGATGACAATGGGCAATTCAAATATGTCTTTTCATTGAATGGTATTCAAGTTTGTTGTAGAGCATGGTATGAAATGCATGGTATTCCAAAAACAACATTTTATCGATACAGGGAGCAATTTGAAATTGGTATACGAAGGTGCATACATGGTAATAAAGGAATCGTGCAGAGAGGTTGGGACCACACAGAACTGGGTAGAGCCATAATCCAAGATTTTGTGGATAACAATTCTGAGCGTATGCCACACAAAAGTAGAACACTTCAGGATGGATCAAGGGAAACACAGTTGTGGTGATACCGGATGTATACAAGCAGGTTGATATTCTCTATGAAGTTAACATGCAATTAAAGCATAGTTTGGGTTGTAAGGAGATGTCAACTTCCACATTCAACCGCATATGGAACTCTGAATTCAAACATGTAACTTTGTCAAAAACAAGTGAATTCTCTAAGTGTGGTTTATGTAGTGCAATCAAGGCTCAGCTTGCAGCGACAAAATGCCAAAATGAACGTAATAAGTTGATGGAAGATAGAAGAAAGCACATGTTACAACAAAAAAATTGTAGAAATGTGTACTACACTTGGCGCAGATTTTCTGAAATGTATCCTCAGACATACTTGTGCATTATCCATGATAAGATGGACCAAAAGAAGACAGCCATCCCTAGATTACGCAATCGTTCAAAGGACACAGACAAATCCTTTCAGCTCCCAATGGCTTTGACTGGCATGATAACACATGGACATGGTCAAGGACGTTATGGTCACTTTTCGTTATCCTTGTGGCCGTCGGATCCTAACTTCACAATTGGTTCATTGGCTTTGTGTTTGAGAAATCTTGAAAGATTTGATAACCATGCACTTGGAGATTTGGTACATGATGGGATGCCAAGGTCTGACAATGCTCTGCTAAACGCACTAAGCCCAAGAGAAGCATTGGATTCTCAGTATGTTTCTAATGGCAAGCAACAACTTCATCTTGGAGCAGTGGGTGGAACATTCAAAGACCTTGGACTTGGAAGTTCCCATCAAGAAAATCCTTATAAGAAACTACCCGAACACCTATTGTTGTAGTTGCATAATTATGGTTCTGAAAACAAGAATAGGTACTTGTTTGCATACCTATCATTACTTGTTGCTCGAGGGATTTTCAAGTCAATTCAATTGGGATTCTTGATGGTTGGGCATACACATGAGGATATTGATGCAATGTTTAGCAAGTTTTCAGAGAGGTTAAGAACTAGCCAAACATTGACATTTGCACATCTCATGGATACTTTTAGGCAATGTGAGGAGTCTTCTCCAACGCCATTTTTGGTAACAGAAGTCCCTGATTTCAAGAGCTATGTTGATGGATGCCTATGCGATGGGAAAGATTCTTTAGTGGGACACTCAAAGCCTCTCCAATTTTGGTTCTTTATGTGAAATGAAGTTCCTATCATGCAATATAAAGTGCATCCACGATCATTAGATTGGCAACCAAGTGAAGGTGGCATTGAGTTGTGGAAGAGACATCCAGATGGTCATCCAATGCTACCAAGTGGAGAGCCACCTTATGTAACCATGTTCAAGTATGTGAAGGATCACTTAGATGTGATAGTTGGTATCAAGGAGTATGTACGCTTTTGGGAAAAATGGGCACACTTGCAAGGTCCATTTGCTCGAGATTGTCGTGGAAGATGTGTCATCCAATGCTCTAGGCACAATTGATTTAATAGCTCCTGTCCCCACATTCACCCTGACTGCAGTGTCTCGATTCTGGATTGTCAATCTATCCGTTCCCCAGTCATGGAGGACTGATGCTTCCCGTAACCAAGGACGTCCCAGTAAGATTTGATAGGATTTTTTGGGGAGATCCAAGATTGTGAATTGAAGGGAAAAGCGAACTCCTGCGATCTTTGTGGACACGCCATTCACTATTCCCAAGGGTTTAGCCCGTGAATCATCGGCAAGGCGTATGTTGAAATTAGCCTTTTGCATTGGTGGGAGACCCCATTCTTCGTAGAGCTCCTTTGATAGGACATTGACACCTGCTCCACCATCCACTATGGCTTGGACTTCATTATATGCCTTGTGTATCAAAGGCACAGTGATGTTGCGTATGTCATCTCTCTCACCCATCCACACAGGGATATCTTCAATGTCGTTCATAGGTGGAGGGGGATTTGCGAGTTCAATCCATCCTTTGAAACTCTCCCAGAGATTGGGACAATTCCGTAAGAGGATTCCGATGGGAATTGACACAGGGCAACTCAGGATGCTAGAGAGTGCAGCTCCTTCAAGTTGACGTGGCGGTACATTCTGTTGTGGAGTTTGTTGTTGGAACAAAGGCTCGAGTACAGTATCAATACTGTGTGGGGCCAAGTTAAAGGAGGGGTAAATTTTGCGTTTGGGGGGTCCTAATGGTGGTGTGAATGGACTTTAAGTCCAACCGAGGGGTTGAAACCAAGTTGATCTAGTTAGACTAACTAACCTAGATCCTCCCAGTTATTGTAACTGGGAGGTTTAACTAACTATAGTTAGTTACTAACTGAAGAGTTAGTCTAACCTAACTGAGGGTAATCTTAACCGAACCTAGTCTAACTAACTGAGGGTTAACTAAACTAACCTAACTTCAATTACTACTAACTTAACCTACGTGAACTAATCTGAACGACGTTAACTAACTAATCTAGTTATCCTAACCGAACTAACCTAGCCTAACTGTAGTTAAGACTAACCGAGCTAAGGTTAAAGCCAACCCTAGGGTTAGTTTAGGTTAGCCTTTTTAAAAAAAAAAATTTAAACGGGGGGTTGGTGGACTTCGCGACGGCGGCGCCCGGGGGGGCGCTGAGAGGGGGTTCGGGGGAGAGGGGGAGAGGGGTGGCGTGGGGGAGGGGGTGCGGCGGCCGGGGCGCGAGTGAGGGGGTGGAGGGGAGAGGGGGCCTTTGCGACGGGGGAGGGCGGGGGGTGGCGGGGGCGGGGGTTGTGAGCGGGGGCGGGGCGGGGAATGGCGCGGGTGAGGGGGTGGAGGGGAGAGGGGGGCTGTGAGCGGGGGCGGGGGCGGGGGCGGGGCGGGGCGGGGGCGGGGGGTTAGAGAGAGGGGGCGGGGCGGCGCTGTGTGCACCGCCGCGGGGTGGTGAGTGGGGGCGGGGCGGGGAATGGTGCGGGGGAGGGGGTGGAGGGGAGAAGGGGGCTGTGAGTGGGGGCGGGGGGCGGGGAATGGCGCGGGGCGGGGGTTGGGCGCAAGGGCGCCACCGCTGGCAGCTTGGCCGCTAGCGGGGCGGGGTGGGGGAGTGGGGCGGCCGAGGGTTGGTGGGGGACAGAGAGCGAGGCAGGGTGGGGCACGGGTGCGGGGCGGGGAGGCGGGCGGGGTGGGAGCGCCGCGCGGGAGGGGTGGCGGGTGGGGTTAGAGAGGGGTGGGGGGTGCGCGGGGGCGGCGGCTCTGCGGAGCGCTGCCGCGGGAGGGAGGGGTGGGGTGGGGTGGGGTTGATAGGGGTAAGGGGGAGGGGGAGAGAGAGGGGGGGTGGGGGGGAGGGGGTGGGAGAGAGAGAGAGGGGGGGAAAAAGGGTTGGGGTTAAGGGGGAGAGAGAGAGAGGGGGTGGGGGAGAGAATGAGGGGGAGAGAGAAGAGAGGGGGGGGAAGAGAGGAGAGAGAGAGGGGGGGAAAAAAGAGGAGAGAGAAAAGAGAGAGAGAGGGGGGAAGGGGGAGAGGAGAGAGAAAGGAGTGAGAGGGGGAGGGGGAGAAAATGAGAGAGAGAGAGTAAGGGAGGGGGGAGGGAAAGAGAGAGATAGAGAGAGAAAGGGGGAGGGATAGAGAGAGAAAGACGGAGAGAGAGTGAAAGGGAGGTGGTGGGGGTGGTGGAGGTGGGAGGGGGACGGGGAAGGGGGGAGGGGGGAGGGGGAGGTGGAAATGGAGGGGGGAGGGGGAAGGGGGAGGTGGAGATGGAGGGGGGGATGAAGGGGGAGGGGGAGGGGGGGATGAAGGGGGAGGGGGAGGGAGGTGGTGGAAGGGGGGAGGGGGAGATGGAGGGGGGAGGGGGAGGTGGAGATGGAGGGGGGAGGGGGAGGTGGAGATGGAGGGGGGAGGGGGGGAGGTGGTGGTGGAGATGAAGGGGGAGGGGAGGTGGTGGTGGAGATGGAGGGGGAGGGGGGAGGGGGAGGTGAAAATGGAGGGGGAGGGGGGAGGGGGAGGTGGTGGGTGGAGAGTGGAGATGAAGGGGGAGGGGGGAGGTGGTGGTGGAGATGGAGGGGGAGGGAGAGGTGTAAAAAGAGAAAGAAAAGGAGGGAGAAGTGGTCACCTCAACGCTCTCCAAGTCTTTCTTGATGTAACGGGATTGTTGCGGAACAATGGACAGTGGGTGGAAGGCTAGGTCATCGCTGCGAGAAGGGCTCGATGTCACTTACAATGCGAGGATAGGAGTAAGGGGGTGGTCGATGGAGAGGGAGGAGTGTCTTGCGTGGGGCTCGGAATGAAGAAGAGAATGGAGGCAAAAAGTGAAAAGATGAAGAATGAGGGGGTGGAGTAGGTTTTTATAGGACTTGATTTTAGGTTTAGGGTTTAGGTTTAGGGTTTAACCCTAAACTCTTCCCGAGCCATAACTCTTTATGGAGAGCTCGGTTTGCTTTTCTGTAAAAAGGTAAAATGATTGAAATTGCAAGCTCTACGCATCCGTGTCCACTACCTAGCCTGATTGTATATCATGTGGCTTCTATTTAAGAAATTAAGAAAATTTCTTAAGGTAGTAACCCAAGGTTGATGCTTGGGGCTAATATGTTTGGCTAGAATTGGCAAAAAAAAATTTACTCTCCTTGCCCTTGAGTATTATGTTCGTGAAAGTTCAAAGTAGTGTCTTCTTTTACACATACCTACGTATGTTTACTCACTACTTGAGACGCTAGTCTCCCCGGCAACTGCGCCAAATGTTGGCTCTTTCCTACTGCTTTCGTAGGAAGAGCTGGGTATTCTATGCTTGCAGGGTTCCGAGGCTTTTTGTCACCTACAGATATATTGGGATTGTCGGTTGTAGTATATGTGTAGCTTAGGACCTCGAGTCGTGTTCCGGTGAGAGACGTAGGCTTAAGTGTGGTAAGCAAACAAAGTGCAAGCATGTGTAAAAGGCACGTAAACCATCTTTGTTCATTGGGGGTTGTAGGGTTTAGGAGGAGTTTAAGGGTTCAGAAGGAGGTTCCAGGGTTTAGAAAGAGTTCCAGGGTTTAGGAGGAGTTTCAGGGTTCAGAAGGAGGTTCCAGGGTTCAGAAAGAGTTCCAGGGTTCAGAAGGAGGTTCCAGGGTTTAGAAAGAGTTCCAAGGTTTAGAAGGAGGTTCCAAGGTTTAGAAGAAGTCCAGGGTTAGAAGGAGTCCAGGGTTAGAAGGAGGATCCAAGGTTCAGAGTAGAGTACATGGTGGAGAACTCGTCTCCCTCGTAGATCATGGAGTTTAAGGGTTTAGGAAAGCATAGGAGTGGGAGAGGAAGAAGGTGTAAGAGCATGGGTGAAAGAAGAGAGAGGAGGAAGGAGGAGGAGGGAAGAGGAGGAGGGAGGGGGAGGAGAGAGGAGGAGAAGGAGGAGGAGGAGGAGGAGGAA
>NC_141600.1:0-7500 GCF_047967505.1 Dipteris shenzhenensis
CCTAAACCCTAAACCCTAAACCCTAAACCCTAAACCCTAAACCCTAAACCCTAAACCCTAAACCCTAAACCCTAACACCCTAAACCCTAAACCCTAAACCCTAAACCCTAAACCCTAAACCCTAAACCCTAAACCCTAAACCCTAAACCCTAAACCCTAAACCCTAAACCCTAAACCCTAAACCCTAAACCCTAAACCCTAAACCCTAAACCCTAAACCCTAAACCCTAAACCCTAAACCCTAAACCCTAAACCCTAAACCCTAAACCCTAAACCCTAAACCCTAAACCCTAAACCCTAAACCCTAAACCCTAAACCCTAAACCCTAAACCCTAAACCCTAAACCCTAAACCCTAAACCCTAAACCCTAAACCCTAAACCCTAAACCCTAAACCCTAAACCCTAAACCCTAAACCCTAAACCCTAAACCCTAAACCCTAAACCCTAAACCCTAAACCCTAAACCCTAAACCCTAAACCCTAAACCCTAAACCCTAAACCCTAAACCCTAAACCCTAAACCCTAAACCCTAAACCCTAAACCCTAAACCCTAAACCCTAAACCCTAAACCCTAAACCCTAAACCCTAAACCCTAAACCCTAAACCCTAAACCCTAAACCCTAAACCCTAAACCCTAAACCCTAAACCCTAAACCCTAAACCCTAAACCCTAAACCCTAAACCCTAAACCCTAAACCCTAAACCCTAAACCCTAAACCCTAAACCCTAAACCCTAAACCCTAAACCCTAAACCCTAAACCCTAAACCCTAAACCCTAAACCCTAAACCCTAAACCCTAAACCCTAAACCCTAAACCCTAAACCCTAAACCCTAAACCCTAAACCCTAAACCCTAAACCCTAAACCCTAAACCCTAAACCCTAAACCCTAAACCCTAAACCCTAAACCCTAAACCCTAAACCCTAAACCCTAAACCCTAAACCCTAAACCCTAAACCCTAAACCCTAAACCCTAAACCCTAAACCCTAAACCCTAAACCCTAAACCCTAAACCCTAAACCCTAAACCCTAAACCCTAAACCCTAAACCCTAAACCCTAAACCCTAAACCCTAAACCCTAAACCCTAAACCCTAAACCCTAAACCCTAAACCCTAAACCCTAAACCCTAAACCCTAAACCCTAAACCCTAAACCCTAAACCCTAAACCCTAAACCCTAAACCCTAAACCCTAAACCCTAAACCCTAAACCCTAAACCCTAAACCCTAAACCCTAAACCCTAAACCCTAAACCCTAAACCCTAAACCCTAAACCCTAAACCCTAAACCCTAAACCCTAAACCCTAAACCCTAAACCCTAAACCCTAAACCCTAAACCCTAAACCCTAAACCCTAAACCCTAAACCCTAAACCCTAAACCCTAAACCCTAAACCCTAAACCCTAAACCCTAAACCCTAAACCCTAAACCCTAAACCCTAAACCCTAAACCCTAAACCCTAAACCCTAAACCCTAAACCCTAAACCCTAAACCCTAAACCCTAAACCCTAAACCCTAAACCCTAAACCCTAAACCCTAAACCCTAAACCCTAAACCCTAAACCCTAAACCCTAAACCCTAAACCCTAAACCCTAAACCCTAAACCCTAAACCCTAAACCCTAAACCCTAAACCCTAAACCCTAAACCCTAAACCCTAAACCCTAAACCCTAAACCCTAAACCCTAAACCCTAAACCCTAAACCCTAAACCCTAAACCCTAAACCCTAAACCCTAAACCCTAAACCCTAAACCCTAAACCCTAAACCCTAAACCCTAAACCCTAAACCCTAAACCCTAAACCCTAAACCCTAAACCCTAAACCCTAAACCCTAAACCCTAAACCCTAAACCCTAAACCCTAAACCCTAAACCCTAAACCCTAAACCCTAAACCCTAAACCCTAAACCCTAAACCCTAAACCCTAAACCCTAAACCCTAAACCCTAAACCCTAAACCCTAAACCCTAAACCCTAAACCCTAAACCCTAAACCCTAAACCCTAAACCCTAAACCCTAAACCCTAAACCCTAAACCCTAAACCCTAAACCCTAAACCCTAAACCCTAAACCCTAAACCCTAAACCCTAAACCCTAAACCCTAAACCCTAAACCCTAAACCCTAAACCCTAAACCCTAAACCCTAAACCCTAAACCCTAAACCCTAAACCCTAAACCCTAAACCCTAAACCCTAAACCCTAAACCCTAAACCCTAAACCCTAAACCCTAAACCCTAAACCCTAAACCCTAAACCCTAAACCCTAAACCCTAAACCCTAAACCCTAAACCCTAAACCCTAAACCCTAAACCCTAAACCCTAAACCCTAAACCCTAAACCCTAAACCCTAAACCCTAAACCCTAAACCCTAAACCCTAAACCCTAAACCCTAAACCCTAAACCCTAAACCCTAAACCCTAAACCCTAAACCCTAAACCCTAAACCCTAAACCCTAAACCCTAAACCCTAAACCCTAAACCCTAAACCCTAAACCCTAAACCCTAAACCCTAAACCCTAAACCCTAAACCCTAAACCCTAAACCCTAAACCCTAAACCCTAAACCCTAAACCCTAAACCCTAAACCCTAAACCCTAAACCCTAAACCCTAAACCCTAAACCCTAAACCCTAAACCCTAAACCCTAAACCCTAAACCCTAAACCCTAAACCCTAAACCCTAAACCCTAAACCCTAAACCCTAAACCCTAAACCCTAAACCCTAAACCCTAAACCCTAAACCCTAAACCCTAAACCCTAAACCCTAAACCCTAAACCCTAAACCCTAAACCCTAAACCCTAAACCCTAAACCCTAAACCCTAAACCCTAAACCCTAAACCCTAAACCCTAAACCCTAAACCCTAAACCCTAAACCCTAAACCCTAAACCCTAAACCCTAAACCCTAAACCCTAAACCCTAAACCCTAAACCCTAAACCCTAAACCCTAAACCCTAAACCCTAAACCCTAAACCCTAAACCCTAAACCCTAAACCCTAAACCCTAAACCCTAAACCCTAAACCCTAAACCCTAAACCCTAAACCCTAAACCCTAAACCCTAAACCCTAAACCCTAAACCCTAAACCCTAAACCCTAAACCCTAAACCCTAAACCCTAAACCCTAAACCCTAAACCCTAAACCCTAAACCCTAAACCCTAAACCCTAAACCCTAAACCCTAAACCCTAAACCCTAAACCCTAAACCCTAAACCCTAAACCCTAAACCCTAAACCCTAAACCCTAAACCCTAAACCCTAAACCCTAAACCCTAAACCCTAAACCCTAAACCCTAAACCCTAAACCCTAAACCCTAAACCCTAAACCCTAAACCCTAAACCCTAAACCCTAAACCCTAAACCCTAAACCCTAAACCCTAAACCCTAAACCCTAAACCCTAAACCCTAAACCCTAAACCCTAAACCCTAAACCCTAAACCCTAAACCCTAAACCCTAAACCCTAAACCCTAAACCCTAAACCCTAAACCCTAAACCCTAAACCCTAAACCCTAAACCCTAAACCCTAAACCCTAAACCCTAAACCCTAAACCCTAAACCCTAAACCCTAAACCCTAAACCCTAAACCCTAAACCCTAAACCCTAAACCCTAAACCCTAAACCCTAAACCCTAAACCCTAAACCCTAAACCCTAAACCCTAAACCCTAAACCCTAAACCCTAAACCCTAAACCCTAAACCCTAAACCCTAAACCCTAAACCCTAAACCCTAAACCCTAAACCCTAAACCCTAAACCCTAAACCCTAAACCCTAAACCCTAAACCCTAAACCCTAAACCCTAAACCCTAAACCCTAAACCCTAAACCCTAAACCCTAAACCCTAAACCCTAAACCCTAAACCCTAAACCCTAAACCCTAAACCCTAAACCCTAAACCCTAAACCCTAAACCCTAAACCCTAAACCCTAAACCCTAAACCCTAAACCCTAAACCCTAAACCCTAAACCCTAAACCCTAAACCCTAAACCCTAAACCCTAAACCCTAAACCCTAAACCCTAAACCCTAAACCCTAAACCCTAAACCCTAAACCCTAAACCCTAAACCCTAAACCCTAAACCCTAAACCCTAAACCCTAAACCCTAAACCCTAAACCCTAAACCCTAAACCCTAAACCCTAAACCCTAAACCCTAAACCCTAAACCCTAAACCCTAAACCCTAAACCCTAAACCCTAAACCCTAAACCCTAAACCCTAAACCCTAAACCCTAAACCCTAAACCCTAAACCCTAAACCCTAAACCCTAAACCCTAAACCCTAAACCCTAAACCCTAAACCCTAAACCCTAAACCCTAAACCCTAAACCCTAAACCCTAAACCCTAAACCCTAAACCCTAAACCCTAAACCCTAAACCCTAAACCCTAAACCCTAAACCCTAAACCCTAAACCCTAAACCCTAAACCCTAAACCCTAAACCCTAAACCCTAAACCCTAAACCCTAAACCCTAAACCCTAAACCCTAAACCCTAAACCCTAAACCCTAAACCCTAAACCCTAAACCCTAAACCCTAAACCCTAAACCCTAAACCCTAAACCCTAAACCCTAAACCCTAAACCCTAAACCCTAAACCCTAAACCCTAAACCCTAAACCCTAAACCCTAAACCCTAAACCCTAAACCCTAAACCCTAAACCCTAAACCCTAAACCCTAAACCCTAAACCCTAAACCCTAAACCCTAAACCCTAAACCCTAAACCCTAAACCCTAAACCCTAAACCCTAAACCCTAAACCCTAAACCCTAAACCCTAAACCCTAAACCCTAAACCCTAAACCCTAAACCCTAAACCCTAAACCCTAAACCCTAAACCCTAAACCCTAAACCCTAAACCCTAAACCCTAAACCCTAAACCCTAAACCCTAAACCCTAAACCCTAAACCCTAAACCCTAAACCCTAAACCCTAAACCCTAAACCCTAAACCCTAAACCCTAAACCCTAAACCCTAAACCCTAAACCCTAAACCCTAAACCCTAAACCCTAAACCCTAAACCCTAAACCCTAAACCCTAAACCCTAAACCCTAAACCCTAAACCCTAAACCCTAAACCCTAAACCCTAAACCCTAAACCCTAAACCCTAAACCCTAAACCCTAAACCCTAAACCCTAAACCCTAAACCCTAAACCCTAAACCCTAAACCCTAAACCCTAAACCCTAAACCCTAAACCCTAAACCCTAAACCCTAAACCCTAAACCCTAAACCCTAAACCCTAAACCCTAAACCCTAAACCCTAAACCCTAAACCCTAAACCCTAAACCCTAAACCCTAAACCCTAAACCCTAAACCCTAAACCCCTAAACCCTAAACCCTAAACCCTAAACCCTAAACCCTAAACCCTAAACCCTAAACCCTAAACCCTAAACCCTAAACCCTAAACCCTAAACCCTAAACCCTAAACCCTAAACCCTAAACCCTAAACCCTAAACCCTAAACCCTAAACCCTAAACCCTAAACCCTAAACCCTAAACCCTAAACCCTAAACCCTAAACCCTAAACCCTAAACCCTAAACCCTAAACCCTAAACCCTAAACCCTAAACCCTAAACCCTAAACCCTAAACCCTAAACCCTAAACCCTAAACCCTAAACCCTAAACCCTAAACCCTAAACCCTAAACCCTAAACCCTAAACCCTAAACCCTAAACCCTAAACCCTAAACCCTAAACCCTAAACCCTAAACCCTAAACCCTAAACCCTAAACCCTAAACCCTAAACCCTAAACCCTAAACCCTAAACCCTAAACCCTAAACCCTAAACCCTAAACCCTAAACCCTAAACCCTAAACCCTAAACCCTAAACCCTAAACCCTAAACCCTAAACCCTAAACCCTAAACCCTAAACCCTAAACCCTAAACCCTAAACCCTAAACCCTAAACCCTAAACCCTAAACCCTAAACCCTAAACCCTAAACCCTAAACCCTAAACCCTAAACCCTAAACCCTAAACCCTAAACCCTAAACCCTAAACCCTAAACCCTAAACCCTAAACCCTAAACCCTAAACCCTAAACCCTAAACCCTAAACCCTAAACCCTAAACCCTAAACCCTAAACCCTAAACCCTAAACCCTAAACCCTAAACCCTAAACCCTAAACCCTAAACCCTAAACCCTAAACCCTAAACCCTAAACCCTAAACCCTAAACCCTAAACCCTAAACCCTAAACCCTAAACCCTAAACCCTAAACCCTAAACCCTAAACCCTAAACCCTAAACCCTAAACCCTAAACCCTAAACCCTAAACCCTAAACCCTAAACCCTAAACCCTAAACCCTAAACCCTAAACCCTAAACCCTAAACCCTAAACCCTAAACCCTAAACCCTAAACCCTAAACCCTAAACCCTAAACCCTAAACCCTAAACCCTAAACCCTAAACCCTAAACCCTAAACCCTAAACCCTAAACCCTAAACCCTAAACCCTAAACCCTAAACCCTAAACCCTAAACCCTAAACCCTAAACCCTAAACCCTAAACCCTAAACCCTAAACCCTAAACCCTAAACCCTAAACCCTAAACCCTAAACCCTAAACCCTAAACCCTAAACCCTAAACCCTAAACCCTAAACCCTAAACCCTAAACCCTAAACCCTAAACCCTAAACCCTAAACCCTAAACCCTAAACCCTAAACCCTAAACCCTAAACCCTAAACCCTAAACCCTAAACCCTAAACCCTAAACCCTAAACCCTAAACCCTAAACCCTAAACCCTAAACCCTAAACCCTAAACCCTAAACCCTAAACCCTAAACCCTAAACCCTAAACCCTAAACCCTAAACCCTAAACCCTAAACCCTAAACCCTAAACCCTAAACCCTAAACCCTAAACCCTAAACCCTAAACCCTAAACCCTAAACCCTAAACCCTAAACCCTAAACCCTAAACCCTAAACCCTAAACCCTAAACCCTAAACCCTAAACCCTAAACCCTAAACCCTAAACCCTAAACCCTAAACCCTAAACCCTAAACCCTAAACCCTAAACCCTAAACCCTAAACCCTAAACCCTAAACCCTAAACCCTAAACCCTAAACCCTAAACCCTAAACCCTAAACCCTAAACCCTAAACCCTAAACCCTAAACCCTAAACCCTAAACCCTAAACCCTAAACCCTAAACCCTAAACCCTAAACCCTAAACCCTAAACCCTAAACCCTAAACCCTAAACCCTAAACCCTAAACCCTAAACCCTAAACCCTAAACCCTAAACCCTAAACCCTAAACCCTAAACCCTAAACCCTAAACCCTAAACCCTAAACCCTAAACCCTAAACCCTAAACCCTAAACCCTAAACCCTAAACCCTAAACCCTAAACCCTAAACCCTAAACCCTAAACCCTAAACCCTAAACCCTAAACCCTAAACCCTAAACCCTAAACCCTAAACCCTAAACCCTAAACCCTAAACCCTAAACCCTAAACCCTAAACCCTAAACCCTAAACCCTAAACCCTAAACCCTAAACCCTAAACCCTAAACCCTAAACCCTAAACCCTAAACCCTAAACCCTAAACCCTAAACC